>NC_051214.1:51490765-51513265 GCF_015220715.1 Pygocentrus nattereri
ATCAACAGGTTCTCTGTCCCTCAGCAACCACACAGCCATATTTAAACATCACACAAACAATACGCATCAACCACACGAGAGCGGATCACCGACTTCCCTCCGTTATATAACCCTATCCAGCTTTCTGAGTTCAGTATTCTTCAAATAGTGTAATTTAGGACAGTATCTTTCCCAACTGCCCCTCTGTAATGGTGCTGAATGCACTCTAGCAGAGATGTTGACCTCCCTAAAGTGGCTGGTCCCAACGCGGCGTCTCGGTATGTTTATCTTTGGGCGTAGCTGAACTGCTGTGGGCTGAATGTGTGGGGCTGAATAGATCACTGTAGTCGTGCGTCATTCTGTAATCCTCGTTATGCCAGTATTAGGAACTCCGGGTCTAAGCTCCTCTCTTTCTCCTGAATATCACTGGATCCTCCGAATTCCAAGATCGTAAAGAGCTATAATACTAACATTGCTACATGCGAGCTAAAGCTACCGCGCATCAATTTGTTATCACCAAGCCACACGAAACCGGCGGGCTGTAGTGGTGCTCGGACATGCTGTGCTGTCTTATCGACGTGTTCTACCATAGCTCATATTTACAAGTACACCCGTAAATAAAACCTCTAGGTGGGATATTTTGATAGGCTAAAACTCCTTATCAAAAATACTACCCGAGTTAAAGCCGCGAGGCTGAATAGCACCTTTTTTTCACAGCTTCTTCTTTCAATGTTCCTGTTTCACCTTAAATGGTGCAGCTGCTGTGACGAGCCATCACAAACATTAGCAAACTAGTCAAAATACTGACCTGTTCGTTCAGTGAAACAGCAAAAAATAAGCTAAAGCCTGTACATGGAAATGTTTACTGCCTAAACCGCTTAAGGACGCTGCCGGTCTAACAACATGAATTCCGTGTGCAGTAGTTTTAGCTCACACGTAGCAATATTCATATTTCAACTCTTTAACAGCCGCATAATTCAGAGCATCCAGTGATCCTCAGGAGCAGAACGTTCACTGATCGGGTGAGATACGAGGGCGATAGAGGTGAAAACCCTATTTATTCTGGCCTTGGAGACCTGGAGTTCCTAATATGGGCATTAGAACATGGCACCAACTACAAAGTGACTACGCGACTACAGCGGTCTGTCGCTGTAGACTGAATGGCCGTGGCTAAACTGCTGTGGGCTGAGTAGTGCTAGTGTGTCTACAGTGAAAGGCTGTCTGTGCAGGTTACTGAATGTCATGTTTTAGTAATGTTTGCATGTTACATAAACCCCCCCTTTTCCATGATATGGGCCCTTTAAACACTGAGAAAAGGAAAAGAAGGAAAGTCGATTCTTGGTGTCTGTGATGATTTATTATCAATGCTAGACACAAACACACAGACCGATGTGAACAGACTCGCTTCACCCACATAAACACACACAGCTGTAAACAGTCCGAGCTTCTCCCTGTCAGGCCAGACGTCCCGCTGCAGTCCGTTCCATATTTACTGTAATCTCTGCGGGTTTACAGTCGGCTGCTCTTCGTTTAGGTTTTGATGCTACGAGCCAGACGAGCTTGAGTCTTATTGCAAATTCACTTAGGCTGTAACCATGACAACAGAGCTCTGATTGGTCAGCTGTATTTGTAAAATCAGAAAATCAAGCTATTGGAAAATGTCCACGGCGTTGTGGTGCGTCCGTTTTACCAACTAAAATTATAAAAATAACGATAATGTCCCTGAAAACTAAATAGAATTACTGAGGAAAAAAACTAGATTTAGTCTTAGAGCTGAGCTTAGTCTACTGTTGTGTTCATTTGAACCAAAACTTAAACTAAATAAAATGATTACTTTTCAAAAAATAAAAAACAGACTCAGAAACTAAATGAAAATCAAAGCTAGTGAATGTTTCTGAATTATTATAAAACCTGTTTTAGATGTAGGAGAGAAAGTGTGTGTTTATTTCTGGGCGACTCAGACTGAGTCTGCGCCGTCTGCGCCGTCTGCGCCGTCTGCGCCGTCTGCTGGGCACCACACATTTCCCCACAAGACAAAATATGACACATTAAAAAGTCTCTTAAAGCTGGACGCTTCGTGTTTAGCTGTTCTATGAAAGCAGAACATTACAACCACGAGGATTCAAGAGAAAGTGACGGTGTTTTATTGCTTCATACTAAATGACAAAAGCTCAAGTCGCTTATCAGTCAGATTTGACAAGATACACGAATATCTGCAGCGGTAATGAGCAGATGGTGCTGTTGCACACAGCAATCAAAAATGCTTTACAGTCACTTTTATGTAAAGAATACATTTTAGTCTGAACAGCAGCTGCTGGAGCTCTACTGTCATTAAATATCCACTGATGCTGTTTGTTTAATGCTAACCAGCTAACAGGCTAATCCAGTAATGTTAAGGCTTTATGTTTTAAGGAATAAACCGTGTATTAAAATGTTCCCGGAATGTCTTCTCATGTTTACTTTTACGGCTAAAACGCACTAATCCGTATTAAAACACAGCGTTAGCTCGCTGCTAACAGAACACTCTAAGTGCTAACATTAGCATTAGCGTGTTAGTGTTTTTTAGATAAAAGACTTTTTCTACAGCAGGATATGCACTTGCTTATGATTGTATTATTATTTTATATTTATGTATTTATTTTATGTACATACACTGATCAGGCACAATGTTCTGACCATACAGGCACAATGTTCTGACCACCTCCTTGTTTCTATGCTCATTTAAGCGAGAACGCATAAACATGAGAGGGAGTGCGCTACCGTGAAATAACCTCGCCTTTGGCTCGAGCCGTGATGTTCATGATGAACACCTGACCTCCAGTGTTCTACTGTGTGCTTTTTATTGCAGCAGTTAAATACATACAGTAAGAAATGAATAAACTGGCCGTGAACGCGGCGTTTAATATGTTTTAATGTTCAGCTCCTTCCTCCTAATTAGAGCTCCTTAACGAGCAGCTCGTTGCTACGTCAGAGTAACGAGCTCCGCCCACTCGCCGCTCAGCCGGCAGTTCGTTCTCCAGCTCCTTACACTAAATTCCCAAACTGTCGTCTCCACTGAGCAGCTTTTCTGTTTTTACTGGGTCAGTTTTACGGCTCAGTCTGATTTGGTCCGACTCTGAAGATCAGACACGTCTGGCGAATGGTGTTGGGTTCATTTCTGGCTGATTCCAGGTTGTTCAGCTGTTCTGTCACAGCTGCCGACTGAAAAGCTGCTCAGTGGAGACGACAGTTTGGGAATGTAGTGTCGTCTCGTCTTCAGAGTCGGACCGAATCGGCTGTCGGTCAGATGTGGTCTTAACAGCGTCCGTTTTCTGTTTGTGGCAAAATAAGAAGTAAAAATTTTCAAATGGCTTGAGCGTCTCCTACAGCGGTCAGTCGTTGCTTAGTACTCGCCTCGCACCCAATCAGCTTGTGTGGCCGGCTCTAACTGTTGTATAATGTCCATTTTATCAGCTCCACTTACTGTGTACACTATATTGCCCAAAAGTATTCGGTCGTCTGGCTTCACACGCATGTGAACTTGAGTGACATCCCATTCTTATTCCATAGGGTTTAATATGATGTCGGCCCACCCTTTGCAGCTATAACAGCTTCAGCTCTTCTGGGAAGGCTTTCCACAAGGGTTAGGAGTGTTTATGGGAATTTCTGACCGTTCTTCCAGAAGCGCATTTGTGAGGTCAGACACTGATGTTGGACGAGAAGGCCTGGCTCACAGTCTCCGCTCTAATTCATCCCAAAGGTGTTCTATGGGGTTGAGGTCAGGACTCTGTGCAGGCCAGTCAAGTTCTTCCACACCAAACTGGCTCATCCACGTCTTTATGGACCTGCTTTGTGCACTGGTGCTCAGTCATGTTGGAGCAGGAAGGGGCCGTCCCCAAACTGTTCCCACAGAGTTGGGAGCGTGAAATTGTCCAAAATCTCTCGGTACTGAAGCTTTAAGAGCTCCTTTCACTGGAACTAAGGGGCCGAGCCCAACTCCTGAAAAACAACCCCACACCATGTTCCCCCCTCCACCAAACTTTACACTCGGCACAATGCAGTCAGACAAGTAGCGTCTCCTGGCAACCGCCAAACCCAGACTCGTCCATCGGATTTCCAGACGGAGAAGCGTGATTGGTCACTCCAGAGAACTCGTCTCCACTGCTCTAGAGTCCAGTGGCGGCGCTTTACTCCACTGCATTCCACGCTTTGCATTGCGCTTGGTGATGTAAGGCTTGGATGCAGCTGCTCAGCCATGGAAACCCATTCCATGAAGCTCTCTACGCTGTTCTTGAGCTGATCTGAAGGCCACATGAAGTTTGGAGGTCTGTAGTGATTGACTCTGCAGAAAGTCGGTGACCTCTGCGCACTATGCCCCTCAGCATCCGCTGACCGCTCTGTCATTTTACGTGGCCGACCACTTCGTGGCTGAGTTGCTGTCGTTCCCAATCACTTCCACTTTGTTATAATCCCACTGACAGTGGACTGTGGAATATTTAGTAGTGAGGAAATTTCACGACTGGACTTGCTGCACAGGTGGCGTCCGATCACGGCACCACGCTGGAATTCACTGAGCTCCTGAGAGCGACCCATTCTTTCACTAATGTCTGTAGAAGCAGTCTGCAGGCCGAGGGGCTCGGCTTTATACACCTGTGGCCACGGAAGAGACTGGAACACCTGAATTCAGTGATTTGGATGGGGGAGGGAACGCTTCTGGAAATGTAGTGTGTGAGCACTTGGTAGTTCCACAATTACAGACTGTAGTTTCTCTGCATACTTTGTTAGCTCCCTTTACTCTGTTCTTCAGTGGTCAGGACCCCCATGGACCCTCACAGAGGAGGTACTATTTGGGTGGTGGACTGTTCTCAGCACGGCAGTAACACTGATGTGGTGGTGGTGTGTTGTGCTGGTCTGAGTGGATCAGACACAGCAGTGCGCCTATATGAGTACGTGGAGCTGATAAAATGGACAACGATAGTGGAAACAAGTAGATCAGGTTATGCTTGATCGGTGTGTATAAAATACTAAAATAAATTCATTAATATAAAACCAATTAAATTTATTTTTATTTTTTGTCTTACAATCATAAGCAAGTGCATATGCGGCTGTGTCTGATAGAGAATTCTACTTTATAAGAAGCCTTTTTAATCCAGATAACATTACTATGCTAAAGCCAGCCATCCATCCATCCATCCATCCATCCATCCATCCGTTTTCTAAGCCGCTTCTCCGTCAGAGAAGCTCACACCCAGGGGCAGTGTAGCACGTCCAATTGGCCTGACTGCATGTCTTTGGACTGTGGGAGGAAACCGTGTGTGTGTGTGTGTGTGTGTGTGTGTGTGTGTGTGTGTGTGTGTGTGTGTGTGTAAATAAATATATATATATATATTATAACTTGTATATTGACTGTCCTGCCCTTTTTTGGATCAGTTATTTTGTTTGTTTTTCTTTATGATCTTTTTTTTTTTTTACGAGAAAGGTCATGTATTGTTTTTCGTTTGTTGAGAAGTTGAAACACTAAAGGCTGAAGGGCCGCTGTGCTGAAGGGCCGCTGTGCTGAAGGGCCGCTGTGCTGAGGGCCGCTGTGCTGAAGGGCCGCTGTGCTGAAGGCTAACAGGCTGCTACATTAAAGGCCCCTGTACTAAAGGCTAAAGGGCCCCTGCGCTAATACTGAGGGGCCCCTGTACTAAAGGCTAAAGGGCCCCTGAGCCAATGCTGAGGGTTAATTTGGTTTTGGTATGTTTTAGTTATTGTTTTACATTTATGATATTTTTCATGTCTTTAGTTTTTAGTTAATGCTGAGCTTTTTTTATCATTCCTGTTTGATCTGTTATTTATTAAGTTTATTCTGGCTTCACCAGTTTATTCTGATTTGATAGATTTTTTTAGTATTACATCATTATTATTATTATTATTATTATTATTATTGGAGTTATCAAATGAAAAATGTTTTTAAATGTAATTTTTTCAATCACTTACGTGTTTTGGCTCGGCTGCGCTGTCGCTGAGGGTCTAACTCAGTGTACTCAGAGTTGGTATAAAGGTTAATTGATTGATCAGAGCTGTGATGACCAGTCGCGGTTCCTCGTCTGTTATTGCCGCGTGATGTTCAGAGAGCGTTTTCTCCTGGAGAGGATCAAGGGCTGATGCAGTGCTGTGCTGTGTTTCTCTGTAGGCTTTGTGTCTTGCTGGATGATCAGACTGAAGATCTGACCTGCTGGGCTGAGTGTCTTATAGACAGATCTTCTACAGGCCGTCATGGGTGAAGTGGTGATTGTGAAGGAGGGATGGCTTCACAAACGAGGTAGGAGCCATAAACGCTGAACACGGTCAGTCAGGAGAACTGCTTTCATCCTTTTCTCCTGTTATTGATCTCATCAACATGATCATCCATGGTGCACTTTTTGTTTCATTTTTACTTCAAAAGGAGTTCCCAGCTGATGAAGGTAACTGTTTTAATAACTGACAGTGTTGTAGTCGATGCTGAGACCAAATTATTAACCCTATTATTCACGCATAACAGATATTATTATAATGAACTGTAAAACCCTAATGAATAAATTGCCTGTCAGTTAGCTCTCTTAGTTCCGCTCTAACTTTCTGAACTGATAAAGTTTGTAAAGCAGCGAAATGAAAATTCATGACTGAAACCAAAATGCCAGACACACTCATCCAAAAACCGAAACTGAAAACTGAAAAACGCTGACAGTAAAATCAGTTTACACAAAACAAATGTTCTAAACTGATGAGACTCAACTCAAAACATAATTCTGTCCTTTCAGATGTGTTTTATTATCCAACTTAAAAAATGTAATAAATAAACATACAAAACAAAACATACCTAAAAACATTTTAAAAATGGGCTAAAATCAAGTAAAACAGTTTCAGGCTGATCAGAGGAGGTGAGAAACTAAAAGTTTAAAATGTTTGTCACACCATTGAGTGAAGCCGTCTAAAAAGTACTGAAGCCCTATGAAGCGTACCACGCACCATCTAAATGTTGCCACAAATCATCGAGACTGCTGAAGCCATCTAAAGGCTACGGTGCACCGTCTGCTGGAGAAAAACTCCCATTTCCAAAACAGTTGGGACACTGTCCAAAAAGTAAATAAAAACAAAATGCAATGATGTGCAGTGCAGTGTTGTTTTTTTTCTTGTTTTTCAAAGATGTGCCCATTTTGAATTTGATGCGAACAACACATTCCAAAAAAGTTGGGACAAGGGGGACAAGGGCAACAAAGGCTGGTAAAGTTGTGTCATGCTTTACAAAAAAAGTAGTGGTTAATTGGCAACAGGTCAGTAACATGATTGAGTATAAAAAGCATCTCAGAGGGGCGGAGTCTTTCAGAAGTAAAGATGAGGAGTCCACTACTCTGTGAAAGGCTGTACAATTCAAGAATAACGTTTTTCAACATAAAATAGCAAAGAATTTTTACTTTTCATCATCTATGATACATAATATCATTAAAAAAATCCCAGAATCTGGAGAAATCTCTGTATGCAAGAGACAAGGCCAAAAACTAAAATATGCTGGATGTGATCTTTGAGCCCTCAGATGGCGCTGCATTAAAAACAGACATGATTCTGTAGCGCAAATCAGGAAAACCACTGTCTATGAAAACAGTTAATCACTACATCACTACATCCACTAATGCAAGTCAAAACTCAAACACAAAGAGGAAATCATGTAGAAACTGGATCCAGAAACACCACCACCTTCTCTGGGCCTGAGCTCATTTAAAATGGATTCAGGTGAAGTGGAAAACAACAAATCAACATTCTAAATTGTTTTAGGAAATCATGGACGCTGTGCCCTCCAGGCTAAAGGCCCCTCAGCTATTTATCAGTGCTCAGTTCTAAAGCCAGTATTTATGATGGTGTAGTGGTGCATTAAAGCACATGGCATGGGTGACGTGCTCATCTGTGAAGGCACCACTGATGCTGAATGATATATACAGTGCATGTTTTGGAGCAACATCTGCTGCCATCCCGACAGCGTCTTCTTCAGGGAAGGCCTTGATTATTTCAGCACGACGATGCCAAACCACATTCTGCATGTATTACAGCAGCACTGCTCTGTAGTAAAAGAGTTTGGGTGCTAAACTGGCCTGTCGGCAGTCCAGACCGGTCACCCACTGAAAACATTTGGCACATTATGAAATAATAAATACGACAAAGGCGACCCTGAGCAGCTGAAATCCTGCATCAAACAAGAACAGAAAACATTTCACTTTCAAAACTACAGCAGTTCGTCTCCTCAGCGCCCGAACGCTTACAGAGCTGTGAAAGTGGAGGCGATGAATCACAGCGGTAAACAAATTTTTTGGAATGTGTTGTTGGCATCAAATTCAAAATTGGCATATATTTTTTGAAAAACAATACATTTTCTCATTTTCAACATTTCATGTTGTTTTTGTAGTATTTTGCATATCATTGCATTCTGTTTTTATTTACATTCTGTACAGCGTCCCAACTTTTTTGAAAAGGGGTTTTTATCTTAAAGACAAAATTGATGCTGTACGCTTTATCAGCGGCTGCGGAAGTGTGGTCCGAGATGCCGTTCTTAATTTGGAAATTGAGTGATTTGTTTTTTGTTTTGTTTTGTTTTGTGACAATGAAAAGCTGCAGGTTTGTCGTGCTGTTGGCTCTGTGTTTATTTTTGTAGAGTAGTTGAGTGTCTGGGTGGTTTAAGCTACTTTTAGATAATGGTTCAATTAAAAGTGAAATTTAGAGCATTTTGTAGTCTGCTATAGTTTTTAATTATTTTTTTACATTTTGTTGTAATTGGTGAAAAAGAAGCATGTAGCTTAGTTTACAGAAAATTGATTACATTTAAATCGCAATTTTAATATTGATTTTAAGAAATTGTATTATATAAAACACATTTTATACAACGGTTTGGGAAAAATGTATATTTTTCCCAAATTGTTCAGCCATACTCTGCTTCCCATTTGACTTACATTTAGGGGTGAGCAGTTATTTTTATATACATACCGTATGAGGTGAGACGTGATTAGTCACTTCCTAACACTAAAAGTGACCTGCAGTTCGGTCCTGCTGGTGGTCATTTCTGTGTTTAAAGGTAGGAAATGTTGAGCTCATGTCTCCGCACTCAAACCGCAGAGCATCAGCTGGCCAGGGAAGGTCCAAGGGGGTGTCCACGGAAAACCGGCAAGAGGGCCGAGTCCACAGCCCTGTGGGACGCCGCGTGTTCAGAGTTTTCGGGCCGG
This sequence comes from Pygocentrus nattereri, assembly GCF_015220715.1. Lineage (NCBI taxonomy): Eukaryota > Metazoa > Chordata > Actinopteri > Characiformes > Serrasalmidae > Pygocentrus > Pygocentrus nattereri. Next base: position 51,499,954 of record NC_051214.1, read on the forward strand.
GCTGCAGGACAGTATGTACTGTGTGCTGCTGCCGGTGGGGTCATCTCAGTTCAACTATGCAGACAGACAGCACTGCAAGCCCAGATGAAAACGAGCGCTGCCCAGGCTGGATTTGGCCCGCTTAGCGTGGCGGCAGCCTTGTTTTGCCCACAAGGGATTTGGAGAGTTATTTTTTTCCCTATGTGTGGCCATGGGGGCATTCAGGACAACCTAGAGCGTGCCCCCCCCAACCCCTCCCCCGTTTATTTAGTAAAATAATGTTTTGATAAAACTCCAGTACACTGATCTAGTTTCCTAGATGTTTGCGAATAAAAAAATCTTAATATTAACCTCACAGATGTTACCGACAGGTTTTCCGCCTGAAATGAAGATCATTCCTATCTGTTTGAACTGGAATACGTGTTGTTTTGAGATAAATTAGCAAAAAAAATGGACTGTTTGTAGTTTTTCTAGGTAAGTGATCTGAATTGTGTTTGTTTATTAGTATTATGATGTATTTAAAAGTGTAGTGTACTTGCAGACATAGCTCTTATAGCTCCAAGCTTTAAAAAGAAGAAATAAGTCAAATATGAGTTTTCCAGAATTCCAGCATTTCTCTTTAAATTACAATACTGATTAAAAGTGAGTTGAGGTGGAAATGATCTTGGGCAGAACCTCATTTTTGATGCTTCAGTCTAACGTAGATCACAGCTCAGACTGAGAAACAGTTTAGAGTAGCGAGTGAGACGTGAAGAACCTGAGGAACATGAATTTAAGCTGGAACGTGAGGTTAGCCACTGAAATGTTCCAAGTAAGATCAACTGTACAAAAAGACAAACTGTGTTCGGCTAATTTGCACCAATAACACACATTGTAGTTTGATCAGAGACGGTCATGTTTGAAAGTTTGGCCACGCAGATCACATGACTAGTGCTTTTGATTTTGTGAGTGAAAATACTGAGAACTTCAGTGTCAGATCTTCATTAATCAGGTATTTTTTTAGCTTTACACATCTTTACCAGTCTTTTGTTGAAAACATGTTGCTGGCATCAGTTTTTAAAAAATAATGAAATTTCTTAGTTGTAACATTTGATACGTTGTCTTTGTACTATTTTCAATTAAATGTAGAGCTTAAATAATTTACACATCATTGCATTCTGTTTTATTTACGCCTTGAACAGCATCACAACGTTTTTGGAAACCGGGCCGTGTAAAGAATAAAGAATGCTTAAAAAACTCTCAGTAACGTACGATGTTGTTCGTGCTTCGTCACCCATAACGATACATACAGATCAAACAGTGTGAAAAGCAGCTTTTAATCTGCTCATATATGGCGTGGGCTGACCAGAGGGGTCGTGGTCTAGCTGCAGTTCTGAGTGTGTTTGTATGATGTGTGATTTTGTAGAAGTCATGATTTAGTTGTTTATTGAATATTAAACATGTTAATGAGCTCATACTCTGAGCTGAGTGCTGTTTTGATTGTGTGTGTGTGTGGAATGAGTCAGCAGTGTGTGTGTGTGTGTGTGTGTGTGTGTGTGTGTGTGTGTGTGTGTGTGTGTGTGTGTGTGTGTAACTTCCTGTTTTGAAGAATTAACAGGTCGATTACCAGAAGGTCGACTAATGTGGCCGCCAGAAAAACCCGACACAGCGACTCTGTTATTCACTCAGCACAGGGGCGTGTTTACTTACGCCTGCTCAGCGACTGACTTCTGTTAAGGATATTGTTTGTTATTGTTTGTTGTTGTTGTTTTCCTCCTATGAAGTCTGTGTGCTAATTAACTTTTCAGTCTTCTTTTCTGAAAGTTAAACATTCTTTTGTTTAGAAATACTTTAAAAAAAATCAATTATTTAAAAATTTTAATTGTGTTTGTCTTTTGGTCACCAGTTTTGACTATCAATGGAGAACTTAATTTAATAAAAGTGTGAAAGATATGAAATCCAGAAAATTCAGATGTTAGATGTTTGTCTGAAGTGCTAGACCACAAAATCTAAGCACTGCAGAACAAACATCGTTTTCCCTTATAATTCCTCATTTACGCTGATGTGAATGTGGAGCTGCAGCGGCTTCTGTTAAAGTGATTATTATCTGATCCTTAAACATTTAAACTAAATTTCACGTTACCGCATGTCTCAACTTTCCCTGGGAGAGAAAAAAAGACCTTGACTTCTAAATAGTCACTTCTGATGATTCCTGCCTGTTCTTCATTGTTTTTAGTGTAAATGGTAACAGGAGTTTTTAAATTGTGCAAAAAACAAAAAAACATTTCTGGCACAAAAACCAGTTCAAACTGTGCCAAAAGGAAGCCTCGTGTTAACCGCGCCCGGAAACAGCCAGTTTCTCTGGGCTCAGAGGAGTCTGAGCAACATATGATGCCTTCAAGACGACGTCTTTTCCAAGGAAGTCCTGCATGTTCCAGCATGGCCATGCCATCCCGCGCGCGTTACAGAGACTGGGTGTGGCAGTAGAGACCGTCACTCGCGCGGTCACTCGTGCCATCAGTCCTTCGTCGTCCCGTGCTGCTGTTTAAAGGCGCAGCGGCGTCAAAGCCGTGCGGTCCGTCTGTTTCACAAACAACATGGAGGTAAAACGTCAAATAACGCGCTGTTGTTTTGTTCTCGGTGCTGCACGGGTCAAAAATAATCTACACCTCGGGGTTCAGTTTGAATTTTGGTTTCAGGGCCACAGCCTCTGGTTTGGGGTGTGATGTCCAGAGTTGAGCGGTGAAGACTGGAAACCGGAGGAGGTGTGAGGTGATTTCAGCTCTTCTCTCGGGTCAGAGCGAGTTCTGCCGCGGACTGGGTCACGGAAACCTGCGGACCGTGCACGCCGCTGCCTGACTCGAGTCAGTTGTGCTGGCGGAAAGTTCTGCTGGTGTTCTTGCTGTGACTCCGGGACGTCCCTGCGCTGTTTACGTGAAAGCACATTCATTCAGGTCAGCGCAGGGTAATCCCCCCCCCCCCCCCCCCCCCCCAGGAAAACACCCGCCGCCACGTCAGCGCTCAGAGCAGCGATACGACCAGCATCATCATCATCATCAGTCAGCGGACTAACCCCCCGCGCTCACTTTATCAGATCTAATATGAACCTATCAGTAACATTATTCATGTCTAAACGGCACTGAAACGATCAAATCATTTACATTTATGGCATTTGGCTGACGCTCTTATCCAGAGCGACTTACAGTTTGATCATTTTACACAGGGGGGGGCCAAGGTGGTGTTAGGAGTCTTGCCCAAGGACTCTTATTGGTATAGTGTAGGGTGGTTACCCAGGTGGGGATTGAACCCCAGTCTACAGTGTAGAAGGCAGAGGTGTTACCCACTACACTAACCAACCTAATCAATAACGCGGCTCTCCTATAAGATGAACCACGACCACCTTATCGATCTTTAAACCGGACCGGTCAGTTCAGCTGAAATGAAATACGATTGTATCAATAACACGAATCTGTACATTAAACTGCTGAACCGGTCGCGTCATACTGTAGCAGCATTAGACATCAGCACGTGCTGATGACATCATATGAGTAACATTCACATCATTAATATTAAACTTCCATGACGTTTTTAAACAGTAAATAACGGTATTCATTTCAGAACTGTCCTGATCAATCACGTGAATGTTTAAACATTAATTATGATTGTATTAATATTTTAAATGATTTTAAATCTTTAAACTGTACTGACAGTCATATCAGCTACTTTATTCATCTCGGAAGGAAACCGTAACATTATTAATGTTTCAGTCAAACTACTGTACTGTGATCATATCAATAATATCTTTATCTCATATAATATCTTTATAATGTTCTGATACATTCATATAAATAATAATTTTTAACATTTTTACACATTTTAGTGAAATATTTGAAGAAATTGTGTGATTAATAGAATAGAATTAAATATTTGAACATTAATCTTCATTAAAGTAAAAATGTGAAAAACCTTAAAACTCTTTAAATTGTTTTGTAAAACTGCTGTGTGCAGTGATATTATTATTATTATTATTATTATTATTATTATTATTGTTGTTGTTATTAATAATAGCTCATTTTGATTAGTCATACTCAAAGTGTACTGTAAGAGAAAATATAAAATGCTAAATATTTCATTTGAACTGTTTCTGTATCTGATCTCTTTAGTAAATATTTAGAGCTGTGTTTGTGACTCCGAGTTTCACTGGACTATATTTGTGATTTGTGATCAGTTCTGTTTAATATCTCTGCATTACATCTCTTTCGGTTCCGCATGCTGTGTGAAGAACCTAAAATCTGAAGATAATGTAAAGGTTCTGTATGAGTGCTCGGCTGTAACAGACCTGCTCATAAACAGAACCGGGCTGGTTCAGGTGAACATGCCAAACCACGCTGGACTGTTTTTACCTAGAACCAGGCCTTAAGGAGCCTTAAGAGAGGGAGAGTGTTTGTGTGGATGACCGTCAGTGGACTGAGTTCTGGTGTGATTAACTGACAGTTCCATGTGTTTTTAGGCGAGTACATAAAGACGTGGAGGCCAAGATATTTCCTGTTGAAGAGCGACGGGACATTTATCGGATACAAAGAACGGCCGCAGGACGTGGACCAGCTGGAGACTCCGCTCAATAACTTCTCAGTGGCACGTACGGAACAGTTCTCAGAGTTAAAGAGAACATTAGAGTTTACTGCCTCGCTGCCTGATGTTTCTCTGTACAGCACAAAATTCAGACCCCCTTTGTTTATTTACTGTCCACTAAAAACAGCCTCTGAGTACAAGTTATTGATTTTTCAGCACCAGGAAACACACAATTATCCAGAACTCAGCAGCTAAACCTAATCTCAGTGGCTTGCGTGCTCAGTGAGTCACTCTTTACCTTTATTACAACTTCCACTCTTCTCAGAGGCTCCAAACACATTGTCATGTTGTGGTCAGTCCACCGTTCAGCTTCTTTTGTTTGATATGTCTGTCTCCTTTTCTCAGTGAGGCTTCTTGACAGCTGGGAAGATGGACAGAAACACCTGTGGATGTTTTCAGATCTGAAGCAGCTTGATTTTCTCCTCTTTCTCAAAAATGAAAGCTTTAAGTGCTGTTTATCTGATGGGGCACTTTTGGTGTCCACCAGGTCTTCCAGGTGGTTGTTAGGAGCCCCATTTTCTCTGTTGCTTTTAATCAGATTTTTAACTCAAGATTTCAGTTACTTTCACTTTTGACATTCTCCTTCACTGTGCAAGTGGATCATCTTATATCTCATCTCACAAACATCTCCTGGAAATCATCAACTTGTACTTAACGACTGTTTAGACTGGATATTGAATATACGAGGGTGCGTTTTGTCAGTACTGTGTATCTGAACAATAGTTCTAAATATATTTATGTATGTACCAAATTATATATGTTACATGCTGTATATTGACAGATCAGTTGTACTTTGTTTTTTTATCTGTTTTGCCATATTTACTTGTTTATTTTAAAAGGCCTGATTGATTAATGTGAGTTGATTATCCATGGTTTTGTCTGGACAGAATGTCAGCTGATGAAGACGGAGAGACCCAAGCCCAACACCTTCATTATCCGCTGCCTGCAGTGGACCACGGTGATTGAGCGCACGTTTCATGTGGAAACTCCTGAAGAGAGGTACACAGACTGTGAAGGTTGAGTAGAAACTAAGGAGCTGCAGTGGAGAACATTGGCTGCTGTCAGCGCTGGAACTACGAAGCTGTAACAGGCTTCTCATTCAAACTTCCCTTTCCACCTTAAATGCTAGAACACACTGCAGATTCATACAGGATTAAAATCACTCCACAGTCATTTCCATCAGACTATACACACTGCAGATTCACACGGAAGTGAAATTACCATTTTAATCCTGTCATTAATCCGAATCTACTGTGGAATGAGAAACTGTACAGTAACTGATGTTTTCTTCTCTTTTAGTCTGAAATAAAGTGCTGAGGCTCCATAGTGAGAGGTGTGATGACCCACTGAGTGTTCTGTGTCCTGTTGGTCAGGGAGGAGTGGACAAAGGCTATTCAGGCCGTGGCTGATGGGCTGCAGAAGCAGGAGGATGAGAGGATGGAGGCTTCGTTTGTTCCCTTGGATACAGATACGGAGATGAGCCTGGCCAAACCTCGTCTCAGAGTGGTACAGACTGTCCCCTATCAGTCGGGGGAGAGGAGGGAGTCTCACGAGGCCAGATCTTATAATGAGAACCTGTGGAGAGCACCATGTGAAATTTTTGGGAGGGAATGTAGACTAATTAGGGGAGAACAGTGAAATTCCTAAACCAATACAACGCCTCAGTGAAGATGGTGCTCACAGTAGGGGGCGCTGGTGCACTCGTCATCAACATTCAGCAAACAAAAAGCCTCACTTAGTGATTGGCATCCTGGCTTTTTTCAAGGAGTCAGATCAGTTGGTTGATTGATCTAATCATAGAAAATATTAACTAATCAAAACAGTTATTACTGTAATCTATAATAATATCATCTATAATAATAAGAATGAAAAAAGGAAACAACAGTAAAACTTATCATTTGTGCGCTGGGCAATACAGTACATGAGTAGTTGTGCTAATTTTACATGCATGTTGATTTCAGAATATGTTGAAATATATTACACTGTGCTTTTATTTCATACTACTGACTCCACCCACAAAATAAAGCTAGAAAACACAGTTAGTGTCATTCACGGCGATAGTACAGTGTTTAAATCTGTTCTTTTACAAACATACTCACACCCACATCACTACCATCTTAAAAAACTAGGATGTTTTGTTTATTTCACATTTTTCCAGTGGTCATCATTTTAATATTATGTAGTGTGGTCAGTAGGGGGAAGAGTGCACTCACCACTCCACCTCAGACTCCACCTGCTGGTATAGCCTTTGGCTCATGGGCAGCTGAGAGCTGTCATTTTATTGGCCTTCTACAGAAAATCTGCATGAATTATGGCGTGCTTCATTTAAATGGTATTCATTTCATGCACCGAAGCTGAATGCGCTCAAATCTTTCGGTTCTCGTATGAATTCATGAATCAGGCAGAGCAGTTTGTACGTTTTATGCAGCTTTGATGAATAAGGTGTGATGTGACGTTCTGTGACTTATAAACATCAGAATTTGGCTGTGCCGTAGTGTTTCTCAGAGAAATAGAGGAGTCCGATTGTAAACAGTGTTAATAAAAGGTTTTGATGTGCTGGTTTGCGGTGATCTGAATAAGCTCAGGTGATTGTCTTTGTGCTCTGTAGACGATGCATGACTTTGAATACCTGAAGCTGCTGGGAAAAGGCACGTTTGGAAAGGTGATTTTGGTGAAGGAGAGGGCGACCGGTAAATACTACGCCATGAAGATCCTCAAGAAGGATGTGATCGTGGCTAAAGTGAGCGTTTATTTTCACTGTGACTCTCTGTGAGCTTCTGGTTACTGAACTGCTGTTTATGGCAGTTGTTGTTCTTCGTTTTCAGGATGAAGTAGCTCACACACTCACAGAGAACCGAGTGTTACAGGGCTCCAAACACCCTTTCCTCACGGTGAGACCCTTCAGACCATTAACTCCTCTACCAATAGAATAAAGACATTTCAGCTCTGAAGCCACCCAGATTATTTCCCTCAGCTCAGCTGCTGGAAGATTCAGGCTCAATACCTGTTTTTAAATTCAGATTAAAGACGTGTGTGTTTAGATTAGGATAAGATGAGAAATGCAGAGGATCACTGTTTGTAATGTAAATTGTGCTGTTAATTTAATTTCAGGCTCAGTGCTCAGTTATCTCTCCATTGTTTTACTGATCTTTCTGTAAAGTGCTTTGAGATTATGGTATTACAGTAGGAACACTTCTAAATGAATAAAGTTTAATATTAATATTCAGTTCTGTATTTAACTGTTTAAATCACTAAACATGGTTCTTATTAGTAATTATATAATATAATCATAATTTCCTTATATATTTACTTAATACTAAGTATATGCAGGAAAGGAAAAATAGGTTTGCTTAAGCATCAAATATATATGCTGCATATAATCCAACATGTAAATACTCTTTTTAAATGTACTTGTATAAATATCAGGATTTCCAGGTCAGTTAGGTTATCGGTACTGGGTATCGCCATATATTTAAGGACCAGAAAGGTCTTGATATTAGAAAGGTAAATGTTGTATCTGTACTCTCAATTTTTATTTTTATTATTATTATTATTATTATTATTTTGTTGTTGTTGCTTTACAGAGTAAAGGAGTTGTTTCTAATGCAGATTGTCTGTATGTGTTCTTCAGGGTCTGAAGCACTCGTTCCAGACTAACGACCGGCTCTGCTTCGTTATGGAGTACGCTAACGGAGGGGAGGTGAGCTGCGTAGCTGCTGTGGTTCATTTGATGATTATTACACTAAATTTATATCAGAGTAAAATAACTCTACTATAATCATGTTGAAACACTTTCAGAGCTGCAGTAATTTCTGAAAATGATTACTGATGAGAGTGTGCAGCAGTTTTAATCCAGTCTGAATCTGCAGTGTGTAGTTTATCCAGTCTTTACCTCCTGTCAGTAAGATGATTCATCTCCATTTGAGTTTTAGAGAAATTACTCTGTTTTTACTTGTGTGAGTTGCAGTGTGTCTAGTCTGAACTGTTGCTCTTCTCTCTCCAGCTTTTCTTCCACTTATCTCGAGATAGAGTGTTTTCTGAAGAGCGAGCACGCTTCTACGGAGCAGAGATCGTCTCCGCTCTGGATTACCTGCACTCAGAGAAAAAGGTGGTTTATCGGGACCTGAAGGTGTGTGTTTATGTCTTTTCAGTACCTCTCAACCTCAGACCTGTGCATTCTGACTAATATTGAAGTATTTGTAGGAGCTATTCTTTATTCTTTATTTGGATCCCCAGTAGCTTTTACAAAGTGGTCTTTATTCTACCCGGGGTCCATGCAGGAGCAGTGGAAATTAAAAGAAAATAAACATCTTTCAAACTGTCCTGTATCATAAACAAAAACAGAAAAAAACAACACTCAAGTCCAATACTCAACAAATGAACCAGTGTACAATAATAACCTATACTTAAAAGCTACACTGAAAAAGATTAATCAAATTTTGTTTTGGTGATTTTTTTTAAAAGAAAATCAGTTTTTCATGACAGAAGTTTGATGTCTTAGTCTACATAATGTTATCAGTGAAGAACAAAAGACAAGATTTCAATTAAGCCTCCACTGTTAGCCTTGATCATCGTTTATGCATTTTATGTACATTAGAGTTAAGAAACATATTCAGTTAATATCAAATCAAATCAAATTTATTTGTAGCGCTTTTTACAACTGATGATGTCACAAAGCAGCGTCACAGAATTCCAGTAAAGACAAAGTTTTAAAAAGAATGTAAAAATTGAAAACCCCCCCCAGGTGAGCAAGCCAGGGGCGGCAATGGCAGGGAGAACCTCCCTCAGAGCTGAGGAAGAAACCTTGGGAGGAACCAAGGCTCACCAGGGGGACCCGTCCTCCTCTGGTCAGACTACCTACAGAGTTATTATACTACTAATATTAATAGCAGTAGTGTTAGTAGTAGGAATAGCTGGGAGAACATCAGCGTAGGGTGGGCAGCTCGTCCAAGGCAGGTGGTGGCAGCTGGTCTGAAGTGGGTAGCAGGAGGGCTCGGCAGTCGGTCGTCCTTCAGTGTCCAGCCGGACAGGTGGGTGATTGTATACTCGGAAAGAAAGCAGGGAGAGGCCTAGTCTTAAAGATTGAGACTGTGTCTGAGTCCCGACCAGTTTCTGGAAGATCATTCCAGAGTTTGGGGGCTTTATAAGAAAAAGCTCCTCCCCCAGCTGCAGCCTTAGGAATTCTAGGAATTATTAGTAAGATTCAAGATTCAAGAGTTCTGTCATGTGCACAGCAGAACAGGCAGTTGCACTGTACAAAGAAATTCTTACTTTGCTGTTCCTCCATTCACCATATATACTCTAAGAGAATAAAAAAAGAGAATATAAGAATAACTCTAAAAAACCGTAGTAAAAAGTAAAAGCAAAAAGTGTACAGTATGTGCAAAGTTGAAATAAAATTAAAGTTACACGGGCGTGTGTACAAATAAGTGGAGCAGCTGTTCATAAAGTGCATCAAGTAACAGATGTAAACAGTAAACAATGTTACTCTGTGCAGTAATAGATGTAAACAGTGTTGTTCTAACAGCAGCAGTGCAGTGCAGGTAAGGTGCAGCTGTTGAGTGCACGGTTGTTGTTGAGAAATCGCTGCTGTCTACAGTCACTGCTGGGACTTCCTGATGAGGTGTGTGTTGTGAGACCAGGTGAGATCCTCACTGATGTGGATGCCGAGGAATTTGAAGGTTTTCACCCTCTCCACCTCAGTCTCACCAACATACAGGGGTGTGTAGCTCCCGCTTTCTCCTTGGATCAACAATCATTTCCTTGGTCTTGTCTGCATTCAAGGAAAGATTGTTGTCATGACACCAGGCCACCAGCTCAGCCACCTCCTTCCTGCTTGCTGTCTCGTCCCCACCAGTGATCAGTCCAACGACTGTAGCATCAACAGGGAACTTGATGCTGGTGTTGTTCTGGGAGGCCACGCAGTCATACGTGAAGAGTGTGTACAGAAGGGGGCTCAGCACACAGCCCTGTGGGACCCCTGTGCTGACTCTTCTTGTGCTGGATGTGTGGCTGCTGACTGACTGACTGGGGTCTGTCTGATAGAAAGCTCAGCACCCAGTTGCAGAGAGCAGGTGTCAGTCCGAGGGTGAGGAGCTTTTCTGAGAGTTTGTGTGTGATGACTGTGTTAAATGCTGAGCTGTAGTCAGTAAAGATAGGGTAGGGCTGGATAGGGCTGCCCACTGCTCCGGGCAAGTGTGCTCACTGCCCCCTAGTGTGTGTGTTCACTAGTGTGTATGTGGTGTTTCACTTCACGGATGGGTTAAATGCAGAGGTGGAATTTCCCCAGTTGTGGGATCAAAAAAAAAAAAGTATCACTTACTGTAACTAACTGTACCATAGATGTTCTGTACACTTAAAATAAATACTAAAGTTAAAATAAGTAAGAAATAGCGTCGGTTGCAGGAGGAACACGAAAAGACGTCCATCTTGATGTGCTTGAGTGAGCCAGCGCTCTGGGATCTGAGTAGTCGTGATGGCTCATAATGAGAAATAAGGTCTTGCAGGTACTCAGGAGCGAGACCATGTAGGGCTTTATACGTCAATAAAAGGATTTTATAATCAATACGGAATTTAATAGGCAGCCAATGAAGTGATGATAGCGCTGGACTGATATGATCAGATGTTCTAGTTTTAGTGAGGACCCTAGCTGCTGCGTTTTGGACTAGTTGGAGTTTGTTTAAACTCCTGCTCGTGCATCCTGACAGTAGCGCGTTACAGTAGTCTAGCCTGGAAGTAATAAAGGCTGTACTAGTGTTTCTGCATCACGCAGGGACAGGGCATTTCTGATCTTGGCGATGTTGTGAAGATGTAGAAAAGCTGTCCTAGTGATGCCGCCTGTGTGTTGATCGAATGATCAATCTGAATCTATTATAACGCAGAGATTTTTAGCTGCTGAGCCAGGTGTGGCTGGAAAATCGGCGAGATTTAAGATTAAATCTGGTAATTTACTTCTTTCCAATTTAGGCAAGAAATGCCTAAGGGAAGAAAAATGCGGCTGAAGAGCTGCAGTCTTACTGTTTTAGGTGATTCTGCTGGATTATGATTTATTAGGATTAGGATTAGGATGCTGATTTAAAAATGATCACTTTTGTATTTTGACTGTCTGTGTGCAGTCTTGTTGGAGGAGAGTTTTTGATGTTCTCTTTGTTTGCTTAGCTGGAAAACCTGATGCTGGACAAAGACGGACACATAAAGATCACAGACTTTGGCCTGTGTAAGGAGGGAATCACAGAAGGAGCCACGATGAAAACATTCTGTGGGACTCCTGAGTACCTGGCTCCGGAGGTAACAACCACTGTAACAGTGAAGATCAATAGCGTGTGACACTGTCGGATCACAGTGTGAGGACAGCATGGCTTTAAGAGTGTGGGATATGCTCAGTAGCTAATGGGTGCTAATGTTTTTGATAAATAACATGCTAATCAGCACTGAACCTCACTGGATGTTACACCTGCAGAGTGGACAAGGCTACAGCAGTGAACAGCTCTGCTTGTCTTCCAGGTTCTGGAGGATAACGACTATGGTCGAGCCGTGGATTGGTGGGGTTTGGGGGTGGTGATGTACGAAATGATGTGCGGTCGGCTGCCGTTCTACAATCAGGACCACGAGAAGCTGTTTGAGCTGATCCTGATGGAGGAGATCCGCTTCCCCCGAACACTCAGCCCTGAGGCCAAAGCTCTGCTCGCTGGACTTCTACAGAAAGACCCCAAGCAGCGGTCAGCTCTGTATACACCACTGCTCAAGGCTCTAAACCACAACCCCTTAGACTTGAAGCCACACCCCTTATACTCCAAACCTCACTCCTTATAATATAACCACATCCCCTTATATTCTAAAACACACACCCTTATACTCAAAACTGTACCCTCGCTACTCTAAACCCACCTCCACTGTTCTTAAGAGTGGACTCTAGGAGTGTAAACAGATGTATAAACAGGTGTATAAACAGGTGTATTAGTGGGTGCATTAGCAGGTGTAAGGAAAGGTGTGTAAACAGGTGTATAACGCTGTTGTTGGAAGAAAACTTCGTATCTCCAAATGAAAAACTTTACAGGAGGACTTTTAATGTAAGTCAACTGAACCAGATTTTTTTATTTTGGGTCATTTTGAGTCTTTTTAGTCCATTCATCATGAAATTTACATACAATGTAAAATGATGTCAAAAACTGAAAAATGGAGATACAAGGTTTTCTTTTGACAACAGCAATAAGCAGATGTATAAGCAGGTATGTAAGCAGGTGTATGAACACGTTTTGTATGTCTTTGCTGCAGGTTAGGTGGCGGGCCCGAGGATGCTAAAGAGATCATGCAGCATAAGTTCTTCTCTGGTATTGAGTGGAAGGACGTTTATGAGAAGAAGGTGGGAGATGTTTCAAATTTGTGTTGATCTGCTGCTGATGAGGAACTACAGCACAGCCAACAGACCTCCAAATTATTCATTCAGTTCAGATCCTTTTTTAGTGTTCATTACTTTATTTTACTAGACTTTTTTGGTGCTTAATGAAAATCAAAGCTATAATTTATTTATGTATTTGTTTATTTGGTGTTAATAGAGCATTAAGTTTGTCTGCTATGATTTCCTTATTTCCACTCATTACTGTTAATTCTCCGTGCTGTGTGCCTGTGATGGCGTGTTCAGATCTCTGTATCCGGCATCCATAATAGGAGCTCTGAGTTTCAGCTGTTTCTGGGGAAAATGAACAGGAGCTTCTGTTATTCA
>NC_051214.1:51518265-51535765 GCF_015220715.1 Pygocentrus nattereri
CTTTAAATCATTCAGGACTGTGAAGAGAAAAATTCACCTGAAAAACTAAAGAAACCACATAAACCGAGGTTCCCATCTGCCCGCAGAACCTGATTATCAGCTTGACTGTTCAGAGCCCAAGTTAATGTTCTGAGAAGCCGAGCCACCAGAGTTCTCCATCCTGATCTGCGTGTGTGTGTGTGCGTGTGCGTGTGTGTGTGTGCGTGTGTGTGTGTGTGTGTGTGTGTGTGTGCGCGTGTTCATTATAAAGCAACACAAAGCTTATAATCTCCCTGTGGAGGTCAGTGAGCTGCCTATCCTGATCTCCTCCTGCTGCATCTGTACAGGGCAGTCAGACAGTGCCAGCACTATATATGTGTGTGTGTATATATCGCTGCTGTCGGAAGAAAACCTCGTATCTCCATTTTTAAATTTGTAAATTTCATGATGAATGGTCCAAAAGAAACAGCCCAAAATTACTTGGAAAATAATTCTGGTTCCATTGACTTACAGTAAAAGTAAAGGTTTTTTCCTTCCCCTGTAAAGTTACCATTTTTGAGATGTGAGGTTTTCTTCCAACAACAGCGATATATATTTTATTTTATATATATAATAAAGTTCATTGATATTTGATTAAATAATGGTCTGTTTGAACATCTGTACTGCGAAGAGCAGCTGGAGTTTCAGATTTTGTGTTCAATGTGATTTTCTAGCGTTTATCCACAGAATCGAGCGTGTGCTTTAATCAGTGAGTTCTGAGACAGTGAGTCTTCTGTTATTAAATAAGTTCAAGAAAATGAAAGCCAGTGGAAACTGACCAATGCTACAGAAACAAATACAGCAGAGAGGTCAGATTAGAGAACACTGCTGTGTTCCGGAATCATGAATCCTGCAGTTAGAACTGTTCTTTAATCTGGACACACAGAGCAGATCAGAACTCTCACACTACTCAAGTCTCACACCATCTGAGGATACGACCTGTAGAGCTGTTTATCTGGACAGTGAGAGTTTATATGTTCGAAAACAAACTAACATTAGAATAAGCACACATTAGCTGGTGAAGGTCCAAAGTTCTCCTCAAGAAACTCCAGTATTTATAGTTACCATCCAGTACCTGCTCTATCTAATCAATACCTCATTAAATTAAAGCAGGTGCTGCTGATGGGCCTCATACCCCCCCAGACTAAAGACCAAATCCAGCTTAACTCCACATATTTCCTGTGTCAGGTCAGTTAGAGCACCTACTGTGTTACGTCAGAGGTTACTTTAAAATAATCCATTAGATATGGATCAATTTCCTCTTAAATTCAGTGTTTCCAGATTTCCATGAACTTAAAAACAAATCTATGGACCTGCACAAGTCCAGTTTCCAAACATCTGAAGGTACCAAACAGTTGTATACAAATAGAATAAAACTTTGGGTCACACAGACACTGCATTGTACAGGAATAAACGAACTCCCAGATCTGAACAAACTTTGCTCCTAAAGGTTCAGCTGAACCCAAAGACAACAAAAATGAAGCTTCAGCTCCAAGACTAGCAAAAAAAGCCAGACTGAAGTTTACAGGTGATGACCAGGACAAAGGTCAGGCCTTTTGGAGGAACTGTTTGACCGTAAGAGCTGTGTGCAGATGAAGCTTTTAATTGAACACCATTATATCTGTGAAGCATGGTGGTGGCAGCATCGTTTTGTTGGGGATGTTTTGGTGGAAAAATGTACTGGAGCAGTTTGAGCATCTTGATGAAGTAGAGTTATGTAGGAAAATTCAAGCAGCACCTCAAAACATTAGCCAGAATGGAGTGATCATCAGAAAGTCCTGACCTAGATCCCACAGAAAACCTATGGACTGAACTGAGAAAGTGTCTCCAAGCAAGAAGACCCACAAACCTGACTGAGCTACAGCTCTTCTGTCAGGAGGAACGTGCAAAATATTTGTAAAAAGTAGAACCTCATGGAAACGACCTCAAGAATCAGTTAAAAGGCAATGCTGCCAAAAGCTCAGTGTATTTAAACTTGTGTAAAAACATAAATAAAGCCTGAAACTTGTCTGATTTATTTAAAAATGGAAATAGAGACTCAGCACAATCAACACTGGAAATATATCCACATGAAACCTGTTATTCATAACTTCACTGAAAACAACCCGTTCTGACTACTCTATTTATAGTTATTTGTATTTATTTTGATGAAAGTGTTTTTACTGCCCAGATAAACAGCTTGAAACAGTTTAATTGCCATTTTTACAGAGCTGGCGGTAATTAAACTGTAGAGCGGAAAACAGAACTTTTACTGAAATATCAATTTCTAATGTTTTTAACAGTGTATATGTGAGAATATCTAATAAAATGCAAAAAAACATTCATGAATTATAAATATCACAATATAAAGGTTTCTGAGGGTTTTAGAGGCAGAATTTCTTCATCACAGTGTCTCTCTGTGAGGATTTAGGCTCAGAAGCTGCTGTTTGTAGTTGAATTACAGGCCGTCAGTATAAATGAACACAGTTCAGTTCAGATCCACATTAATAAACGTTTTTCAGCCAAACACAAAATAAACCCACATATCAGAGTCAGAGTGAGCCACTCCTCTCTGAGGTTCAGAGCAGCTGAATGTAAATCTGTTTGTCTTTATTCTGCAGTTTTGTACATTTTTTATTTTCTATATTCTCTTTAAATCTCAGCCACACTGTCAGCGCTGCTGCTGCTGTTGTCATCATTGTTTATAAACTCTGAAGTGAAGCTGTGCTGCTCTGGGAGGTGGGGCTTGGGGGTCTGTCAGATTTTAAGTTATTGTAATCTGTCAGTGAGAGTGGACTGTAGGACATAATAATGGAAACACCAGCGTTCATCAATAAAAGCTTTTTATTAAAGATTCTGCTCCATCCATCTCTCAGTTTTACTGACCACTGTCTCTCAGAGAGACTCACCTGTGCTCCACACACACCTGGACACCTCACCTGTGCTCCACACACACCTGGGCAAACTCACCTGTGCGCCACACACACCTGGACAAACTCACCTGTGCGCCACACACACCTGGACAAACTCACCTGTGCTCCACACACACCTGGACAAACTCACCTGTGCGCCACACACACCTGGAAAAACTCACCTGTGCGCCACACACACCTGGACAAACTCACCTGTGCTCCACACACACCTGCATAGACTCAGATATCCCACTCAGAGGGTTCTGTGTGGAACCTGTTTGAGTTTTCTGCTGGACCTCATCAGCCTAGACGACACAGAGACATTCACTGTTTAACTGTCCTCAATGGTCATTAATAGTTATTAATATGCACTAATGACTGTTCACTGTTTGTTTGTTTTGGCAGATCATTTTGTGTCTTTCAAGCAAATTTCTTACAACAAGCAAAATGATCTGCCAATAAAATGAAATCATTTTACTTAAAAAAAAAAAAAAAAAAAAAGATAATTTCTAAAAATAAGTTAATATTACAATAAGCTTAAAACAAGCTTTCCCTCTCAAAAGAGGGAAAATTAGAAACATCCACCAGACTTAAGAACTTCACTCTGACAGGTGGTGTTTTTGTGCTGTGTGCTCAGTGACAGGCTGAAGGGAGGATCTACGCTTTAACAGTCTTTCTGCTGTCCCTGTTCTCCTCATTATAACCGCAGCGTCCACGCTCTGCCCTGATGGTGCAGACTCTGAGACTGCCGTTATACACAAGGTAGTCCGTGTCGACAGAAGTTGGAACGCCTGTAGAAATGATTTGTATCAGCTTTTAAAGCTTAATTTACTTCTGTTGCTGCAGATCAGCTGTAAAAATTCTGCAATTTACAATATTTTCTAATTTTATCATAAACTGTTTACCTTTTGTTCCATTCACTGGACTGAACTGTGTAAGTGTGAAGACAAATTTGGGCTGTTCCAAGTTTTGTGAGTAATTACAGTGATGTGTGTTGAGGGTCTATGATGGTGAACAACAATGTTACAACATTCAATTTAACTTTTTAAATTCTTCTTTATGTTTAAATGCAGATAATGTCACTCAGGTACATTTAACTGAGTGAGACTTATTACAGTTACTGATTCTGTCTGGACCTTTTACTCTCCTCTCTGTGGCATCTGTTCCAGTGGGGTTTCCTCGCGGACACGGAATGCTGAGCCCAACCTGAGGGCCACAGAACCGTTCTGAGGGATGACGTAATGACGTAGCTGTTCGATGATTGGTTCTATGTTTGCGTAGGGTTAGATCAGCTCAGATGGGCAGCAAATAAATGAAAACAGCACAGGAATTTTAAACCCACCATTCAATAAAAGCCGAAGCTTCAATTTAACACCAGTTTGTTAGGAACACCTACAGAACAGCTTTGATTCTGACTAACAAAAGCTTTACTGACACAAGTTGATGAGAATGACTAAACTCCGATTAGCTAGCGTAGTTGAAGAGATCCAAACTAATATTGCTCTAATAATAATTACGCCAGCGAGACTAAAGTCGACTGGTTGATGGTGGAGTTGCTTTAAGCTGTAGCCTGCTAGGCTAAGCTAACATCAGTGCACGGTGCCTCCGACTGCAGTAAGGGCTCGGTTCTAGTGAACACCTGTTTGGGGGATCTTTGAATGACCGGTGTGAAGTGAGAGGTAAAATAGAATTGTTCTGTGGTGGTTTGAACTTCAATGCTAATGCTAATATGGCTAGCTATCTGGCAACAGGTGAAACCCTCCGCTTCAGGCTGTTTAGAGGATAAAGCAGACGAGGGCATGCCGGGAGACTGGAGTTGGGTCGTTCTACAGAAACATCCGTTTTTGTGTCTGTAGCCTTTACAGATAAATTACACTTGAAAACATATTAGGGTTATAGTTTTTTATATTTTAAAATAAAACAATAGGTAAATTTAAGGGTTACACCTTCCTGAGTCATCAATTTAGCAATATTGTTTTTAAATCAATCATATAGAAATGCCAAGCATCACAAAAGTGCTTGTCCCCACAGTCATGTGTAAAGGGTGAGTGCCATATTTAGAAAAAAAGCATGTTTTTCTGCCATAATCTATACATGACTATGACATATTTGCTTTAAATGATAAATAAAACAAACGGCAAATAAATGTAAAATATACAGCTAAAGTTAGTTGTGTTACCACATAACAGAAAATCTCTTATTTTGAAGTAAAAATCACACTGATGCCATCACTTGACTTCCTTTTACCTGTTTTCTAAAGTTCTATGAAGAAGAGCACATGGTAAGTCCGCTGTGCCTGTCAGTTAGCCGAAATATTCTCATTTATGTTTATGATTTCGTATGAAGCTTTTAGTTGGCATCGCTGGTGTGACTTGCTTTATTCTTAGGTAATTGTGAATACAAATGGATTAAATGATATATTTTAGTGGATACTCCATGATTGACAACATGTGGTTTGATACACTGTGTTAGTCAAAGCTGTTCATTGAGTTCCTTTGCATTAAAATTCCACAGACTTCATGATTATAACTTTTCTTTATCACTGTTAATTGTTTGGTCAGTAATGGCTAAATTAAATGAAGCTGAGAAGCAACAACTTTACAAGCAGTGTAGAGAGACGCTGATCCTGAATGCAGAGCAGAACACAGGGCTGTGCCAGAGACATTAACAAAAAAGAGGAAGGCAAGCAAGCAAAATTTATTTATATAGCGCTTTTTACAACAGGTGTTGTCACAAAGCAGCTTTACAGAACAATCAGTATTACAGAGAGAAGAGAAAAGAAGAAAGAAAATCCGGGTCCGAGCCCCCATGAGCGTCGCCAGCGGCAACGGTGGCAAGGAAAAACTCCCTAAAAGAGGAAGAAACCTTGAGAGGAACCAAGACTCAGAAGGGGGACCCGTCCTCCTCTGGTCGACACCGGATAGCAAACATTATTAGTATGAAGTTTTATAGTAAAGTGGGGAAAGAAAGATCTGAGGGTGAGGACTGCACAGAGCTGTACAGCAAGAAGCTCAGTGGTGGTCAAACCGGTCCAGAAGGCTGGTGAGCAGCGGCACCAATCAAGGCAGTAGAGGCAACAGCATCAGACGCTCAGGATGGGCAGCTGATCAGCTCGGCAGAGAAAGGAGAAGAAAAAAACAGAGTCAGTACTGTAAAGAGTGGCTGACCACAGAGTCAGTTCTGTAAAGAGTGGCTGACCACAGCGTCAGTTCTGTAAAGAGTGGCTGACCACAGATTACAGTAAAACAGAGCAGTGTAGACTCCAGCAGGTCTAGACCTGACAGGGAAGACTAATCACCAAATGCTTGACTGTACAAATAAGTTTTTACCCTAGACTTAAAGATTGGGGCTGTGTCTGATTCCCGAACATTGGCAGGAAGATTATTCCAGAGCTGGGGGGCTCTGTATGAGAAGCTCTCCCCCCTGATGGAGCTTTATTGGTTCTAGGTACCAGTAGTGAGCAGCACCTTGTGATCTAAGTAGGCGTGATGGTTCATAGTAGGAGAGGAGCTCACTCAGGTACTGAGGGGCGAGCCCGTTTAGAGCTTTATAGGTCAGTAATAGGATTTTATAATCAATGCGAAATTTAACTGGTAACCAGTGCAGGGCTGATAAAACTGGACTAATATGGTCAAACTTCCTAGTTCTTGTGAGACTCTGGCTGCAGCGTTCTGGACCAGCTGAAGTTTGTTAAGGCTTTTGCTGTGACATCCAGACAGCAGGACATTACAATAATCTAGCCTTGAAGTGATAAATGCATGAACTAGCTTTTCTGCGTCCTGTAGAGATCATGCATTTCTTAATTTAGCGATATTGCGGAGATGCAGGAAAGCTGTTCTAGTAATATTAGTTATATGTGTGTCGAAGGAGAGATCAGCGTCTATCACGACACCAAGATTTTTAACAGATAGGCTTGATGAAACTGAGAGATTGTTAAGTTTTAGTGTTGAGTTAGACAGTCTGTGTCTGTTTCTGGCTAATTTTGGACCAAGAAGCAGGACCTCTGTTTTATCTGAGTTAAGTAGCAGAAAATTATTTGACATCCAGTCTTTTATGTCTTTTATACAGTCCTCAATCTTGGCAAGTTTAATTTTATCATCCGGTTTACTTGATATATATAACTGGGTGTCATCTGCATAACAGTGGAAATTTATGCCGTGTTTACTGATAATGGTGCCTAGTGGTAGCATATATATTGTAAATAATATAGGTCCTAAAACAGAGCCTTGTGGAACACCATACATTACTTTTGCACGAACAGATGATTCACCCTTTACATTAACAAACTGATATCGATCGGTGAGGTAGGACCTGAACCAGGAAAGAGCTGTTCCTGTTACCCCTACAAGGTTTTCTAGTCTATCTAGTAGGATAGCGTGGTCTATTGTGTCGAATGCTGCACTAAGGTCAAGGAGGACTAACAACGACACATTTCCTTGGTCCGTGAATAATAGAAGATCATTTATAATTTTTACTAATGCTGTTTCTGTACTATGATGTGGCCTAAAACCAGACTGAAATTTTTCATGTAGATTATTCCTATGCAAATAAGGGCTTAATTGTTTTGCTACCACTTTTTCCAGGATCTTAGATATGAAGGGGAGATTTGAGATGGGTCTATAATTTGATAGTTCACAGGGATCGAGGTTAGCTTTCTTAATCAGCGGTCTAATTACTGCAAGTTTAAAAGTTTTTGGGATGTATCCGAGGCTAAGAGAGGAGTTTATTATTGACAGAATAGGCTTAGTTATTTCTGGGAAGATTTCCTTGAGTAGACCTGTAGGGATCGGGTCCAGAATACAGGTCGATGGTTTTGCAGAAGAGACTATTTTGATTAGTTCATATTCTTGGAGTAATGTAAACGATTCCAGCCTCTGCAGTGACTCTAATATTCTCAGGGTCTAGACTGGAATTATAAGCCAGCAGGTTTGTGGAGTTTAACTGTGTGTTCAGAATTTTCTGTCTAATTTTTTCGATTTTATCACTAAAGAAATTCAGAAAATCATTGCTGCTATAGGCTGATGGCATCTGGGGTTCAGTGACTCTTTTGTTCTCTGTCAGTTTAGAAATTGTGCTAAATAGTAGTCTGGGATTGTTCTTATTGTTTTCTATGAGAGAGGAGAGACAGGCTGAACGTGCTGCAGTAAGAGCTCTTCTATAGTCTATAGGCTCTCCTTCCAGGCAGACTGGAACACTTCTAATTTAGTCAGACGCCGTTTTCGCTCTAGTTGTCTGGCCGTCTGTTTTAAAGCTCGAGTGTGATCATTATACCACGGGGCGAGTTTTTTCTGCCGTACTATTTTGCTTTTTAATGGAGCTACACTGTCTAATGTAGATCGAAGAGTATCCTCCAGGAATTTGGTCATAGTATCTAACTCAGTAGGATCGGATGGACAGCTGACTGAAGTTGATAACTGCGGGAGATTTCTGATAAAGCTGCCAGCTGTGGAGGAAGTTATAGTCCTCTTAACCTGATAACATGGTGATGAGCGCATATTACCACTAAACTGGATTTTGTATGAGATTAAGTAATGGTCTGAGACGGCTGTGCTCTGGGGGAGAATGGCTAAGTTATCTATGTCCACACCAAAGGTCAGTATTAAGTCTAGAGTGTGGTTGAGGTGGTGTGTGGGCCCTTTTATAATTTGGGTGAATCCCATGGAGTCTATGATAGATATGAATGCCTTACTTAGTGTGTCGTGAGGGTTGTCGATGTGGATATTAAAATCTCAGACAATGAATATTTTATTTGAAAACGTTATTAGGCTTGATAGAAACTCAGAGAATTCCTGTAAGAACTGAGAATACGGACCAGGTGGCCTGTAAATTGTGATTAATAGAAATGAATGTTTATTTGTTCCTTGCTCAAGTATATTGAGTACAAGAACAAGAGTCGTTAGCCACACTCTGTAAATGTTTACATTCCCTGTTTATATACAAACGGATAGAACAAAACTAATCCCATTTACCTGCTTTTTTTCCGAGTATACAACTGCCCACATGTCCGGCTGGACACTGAAGGACGACTGACTGCCGAGCCCCCCTGCTACCCACTTCAGACCAGCTGCCCACGCCTACCACCATCCACCTTGGATGAGCTGCCCACCCTACCCTGATGTTCTCATAGACTCCTAGATATTCCTAATATCAATATTACTGCTGTTAATATTAGTAGTATAATCACTTGTAGGTAGTTTGACCAGAGGAGGATGGGTCCCCCCTGGTGAGCCTGGTTCCTCCCAAGGTTTCTTCCTCAGTTCTGAGGGAGTTTTTCCTTGCCACTGTTGCCCCTGGCTTGCCCACTGGGGGGTTCTGTACATTCTGTACATTCTTTCAGTCCTGTGGAAACTTTGTCTTTTCTGAAATCCTGTAAAGCTGCTTTGTGACAACATCCGTTGTAAAAAGCGCTATACAATAAATTTGATTTGATTTGATTTGAAGAACTTCAAAAGAAGAAAATGGGAAAGGGAATAAATGATTTAAGTGAAAGGTGGAAGAAAGCTGAACGTAAGATATGATGAGATCTCTCCTTTTTGTTTTTGTTAGGATCCGTGCTGCCGCATGTTCGAGTTATAAGAGATGTGTTGCTTCCTTAGGAAGTCCAGTAAGAAGATCGTTACAGGGAGCAACTCTGCTTGTAACAAATGCATGAACAAGTTTCTCTTCATTGCTCTGAGACAGAAAAGGGCAAACTTTAGTGATATTGATATTTCTCAAATGATAAAAAGCTACATGCAGATAAAACACAGCTCCGAATCTAAGATCACACCCAGGTTTTGTACTTCAGGTTTCGTATATAAAGCTAAAGAACCAAGTTTCTCATAAAGCATTTTCTTAGTTTTAGTACCAAAGATCAGTATTATTTATTTTCTTTTTGTGATTAATTGTACAGACTTTTGTGACATCCATTGAGAAATACCTGACACACAGCTGGCTAGTCTTGATCATCAGAAGAAATGGAACTGTACAGCTGGGTGTCATCAGCAAAGTTTTGAAAATTGATATTTTGTTTTTTAATGACATCACATAGAGAGGTAACGTACAAAGAGAAAAGCAAAGTCACTAAAACTGAACCTTGAGGGACTCCACAAGAAATGTTTCATTTTTTGAGGAATGATTTCCCATTGAATCCATGAATTGTTTATTACCTAAATATGATTTAAATCATTCTAAAACTGTACCTGAGAGGCGATAGGTGGTCAACAGTATCAAAGTTTCAAGTTTATTTGTCATTTGCACAACACGTCATTACATTTATGTATTGAAATGCTTGTGGTGAGGCTGTAGTGCAGTAAAAGCCTAAGGTAACACCAGTGGCAAAAAGATGGTTCACATAATCTTTAAATAAATATACAAAGAAAGTAAAAAATCAAGCAGCCATTTATGTGTATTTGTTCAGCTAATAAGTTACTGAATGTAATAACATAGTCTAAGTTTAAATGTTAGAAAAATGAATGAATTTTAAGACATCTTGCCACTCCAAAAGTGGATGTTTCTGTAGAATGACCCAGTTGGAGTGACAGATGGAATCAAACGTGTTTAATCGTGGGCTGGTGTGTGCATCACTGTTAGCCTGTTAGCAGTTTGCCACTCATTCGTGTATTTTTTTGGTATTGACTGGTTCTGATTTAGCAGTACAACAGATGAAAACAGAAGGCGTAACCAGTCTCGGGAGTCCGGACCAGCACAGAACAGCCTAGTACGGCCCTACGAACCGTTTGGCTTGATAATCGACATGGTAAACAGTTCTGCCACACTGACACCACACTTTCTGATATAGACTTTCATTTTTGTATAAACAGTAACAGGTAAGAGATGTTTATTTAATTGAAGTCATTATTAAGTAAATCATTAATGTAATGAGTATTAGGAGCAGCCGTATTATTATAAACATAAACGTTATCCTGTAAGTCCTGTAAGGAGATTCATTCATGTACGTATGTATGTATATACACCATATGGGCTAAAATATTGGGACATACATCTTAAACATTGAATTCCGGTGTTTCATTCAGTCTCATTGCCACAGGTGTATACAATCAAGCACCTAGCCATGCAGTCTGCTGTTACACTGCTGTGAAAGAATGGGTCAGTGTGGCGCTGTAATATGAAACAATTGATGCGTTGCAACAAGTCAGTTTGTGAAATTTGTTTCCACCTACATATTCCATCATCAGCTGTGAGCAGTATTACTGAAAAGTGGAAGCATTTAGGTTCCACAGCAGTACCTCAGCCACAAAGTGGCTGAGGAGTGCTGAGGAGCATAGAGCATAAAAGTCATCAATGCTCTGCTGACTCATAACTGCAGAGTTTGGACCTCCTTGATCTTTAACAAAAACTGAGCGCTTGAACCTTCATGGCATGGGTTTCCATGGCCGAGCAGCTGCATGCAAACCTTACGTCACCAAGCATTGGATGGTTAGGGTTAGGGTTAGGACTCTGAAGCAGTGGCCACATATTTTGTGGAGCATCACACTTCACTATCTAGCAGTCTGATGCACGAGTCTGAAGAATGCCAGAAGAATGTTACCTGCCTGGCTGTGTTGTGTCAACTGTGAAGTTTGGTGGAGGAGGTTAATGCTATGGGGTTGTTTTTCAGGGGCTGGCCTAGACCCCTCAGTTCCAGTGAAGAGAAATCTTAATGCTTCAGTGAAACGACACATTTTGAACAAATGTATGCTTTCAAATTTGTGTGAACAGTTTTTGGAAGATCCTTTTCTGTTCCAGCATGACTGAGCCCCAGTTCCCAAAGCAAACTCCATAAAGGCAGGACAGAGGTCCTAATACTTTTGACCATATGTGTGTAATGTGTGTGTATATATATATATATATATATATATATATATATATATACACACACACACACAAACTACATATTTATATGTACTGCATATCTGTGTGTGCGTGTGTGTACGCGCGCGCGCGCGTCTTAGTCAGGGTGCTGGTGCGTGGCTGGTCTGCAGGTGGCGCTGCTGTGCGGATGTGAGTGAGGATCAGACGCTATGAGCTCAGCTCGTGTCTGCAGGGTGGAGCTGCTGTCTGACTCCGAGCTGCTCGAGGATGGACGGAGGCCGCGCGCGCTGACGGGTCAGTAGGTAGGTGTTCGGACTCGGGCTGGTGGACCATCAACGGGTTCCTGTAGGGCTGGTGAAGCGCTGGTGCTCCATCATCATCCTGCTGCAGGTGAGCGGCTTTGAGGAGCGAACTGCGCTCAGCCGCTGACAGCCAGTCCGCCATCAGCTGGACACCATGTTCATCATCATCATCATCATCACCAGCACCGCGCGGCTGACGCTGGCTTCTCGTTCGAATCTCCTGTTCCACCTTAAATGGCGCAGAGGTCATTATTATCACGCCTCAGGCGGCTGGATGTAGCAGAATGTAGGCGCTGCGCCATTTAAGGTGGAGGTTCGAGTGAGGATCAGCCTCGTTTCATCAGCAGCACCTGAGCGCGGTTCTCCCCCAGCTTCACACGGAGCCTCGTGCCGAGGAGCAGGAGTGGGCGCCCTGTCTCCACCCTCCACCTCATGGGTCCATCAGAACCTAACAGAACCCGAAGGAACCCAGTCATTTCATCATCAGTGAGGGCTTTGTGTGCTGAATCACCGCCCTCAGCTCGCGCGGCGTTCACACTGCAGAGCTCCGCACGCGCTGCTCGCGGTTTAATATAGTATTATTCATGTTATTGATAATGACATTGATATATGACCGATCTACACTCTGCTATCAAACTCAGGGTTGTAGAACATTGTGAAATGCGTTAGAACCCAAACGTGGTTCTGCTGTGCGCTCGGCCTGTCGCTACTGTGCGGTGTGGGGGGATTACAGCAGATATAGACCCCCTGTTCACACCAGCAGCGTCGTTCTGAACAGGACAGCGTTAAAGGGGACGTCCACCCTGAGGCTGGAGTTCGTGCAGCTGCGGCTCGTCCTCCGTTTCACACACTTCACGACTTCACACAATACCCAGCGTGCATTTCACTAGGGCTGAGTGATAGATCACCATACCCCAAGACATTCCCCCCATACGTCACATGCAACACGACATTTAGTTTTTCTAAGCTGGAACAGACAGAATCTGTGATGTCATATAATAATAATAATAATAACAAACCTGCAGATGCAACAATTATCATTCAGTGTTTTATTTACAAGCTGCAGTGAATCCAGTTAAAAAGGTCCAAGTCTTCTGTCAGTGATGAATCGAGTAGTGGGTCCGGTTTCTTTAGATATCCAACAGGTACTGTAAGATCAGGAGGCGCGATGTTCGGTGAAGCTGTCTGATATAAAATATCTCCACTTTGTTCTTTGTGTTCTTGAGAAACGTCCTGACTTCTCACCTCTGAGCTTCTGAGTGTGTGTAGATTCTGTTCTTACCTGAGAGCAAATCCCACGTATTAGAGCAGTGGTGCAGGTCAGAATCCTCGTCCAACCTGCGTCTGTGGGTTTTAAGAAGACATTTCTTCTTAAGCGTGAGACCCGGTGTTCTTGCTGTCGGTTGAGTGTAGTTCTGCGCCATGTTCTAAGTTGGTTGTAGGTGTTTGTGCTGCGAAGTAATGACGTCCCTCTGGCGCCGTGGTTATGAGGTCATCAGATCTGTTATGTCATTGCTACTTCACGCGTTTATCGTGCAAACTCATGTCACGGTAACCATTAAAAATCTGATTTATTAATATACTTTGGCACAATAATGATAAAATATCATAATCCATTGTGATGTCATTGTTTTTGCCTCCTTGTCACCTGAGTGTAGATTTCTGTCATTTAGGAAATCAGACACTTCTGTCAAGACCCTCAGACCTTAGAGGGTTAAACTGCACTCAGGGCAGTTTGTGAAGCCCTGAATAAGAGCGGTGTAGGTTAGTTATTAGTGTGGTGGTGTAATGTGTCACTACAGGTTTTATTTTGTCTGTCCCAGGTTATTGAATCTCAGAAGAACTAAATTGTGCTGTATGTTGCATGTTGTGAAAATGTTTCTGACTCTCAGCACTCAGAGACCCAAGCTTTCGCTCCGTCCTGCGAGAAGGTTGCAGTTTGAGCTGAAGCTGCTGATGTGGTCAGACAGCCTTGATGTTCAGCAGCAGATTTTGAGCTCCAGACTAATCAGAGTTCACTGTCAGTGCTGCTCTGCTGTAACTCACACAGACGGAGATGGTTCACTGCTCAGCACGGCTTTCACAGACGCCACTCTTACAGTCATGTGCTTATTATCTAAACATATATATATATATATGAACAAACTTATTATATAATACATATTTCTATTTGTGGGTTTATATTAATAATCTCTATATATAAAATATATATTTTTTCTGACCAATGCTGTGGTTGCGATGTATATATAATGTAATTATTTTCTTTGAATTCATTTTCAGGCCTGTTTTTTTGGGCCAAGAAAACCAGAATATCCGCTTTCTGTTGTGAAGCCTGAACGCTGACTGCCTCAGACTACCAGTTAGCTGTGGTTGTGATTTCACGTATACAGGACATGGTTGTTCGGTATCTTCTGACTCGTCCTGCTTATATACAGGCTCTGTATTTAAGACATCGCTGATCATGTGTTCTGTAATAAAACAGCTCTTGCGATTTGAAATATTGCGATTTTGATATAAAAACAGTTTTTCTCCAAGTTCTGAATCTGACTCATGATCTGAGGGTTCTGCTTGGTTCTGTGTGCTCTTAATTTGTAGGTAGTCTGACCAGAGGAAGATAGGCCTTGTGAGCCCTGGTTCCTCTCAAGGTTTCTTCCTCAGCTCTGAAGGAGGTTCTCCTTGCCGCTGGTGCCCCTGGCTTTCTCACCTGGGGGTTTTACATTCCTGTTAAAACTCTGTCTTTTCTGGAATTCTGGGAAGCTGCTTTGTGACAACATCTGTTGTAAAAAGCGCTACAAATAAATTTGATTTGATTTGCTCAGTATGGTTCTGGTTAATGTTCAGAGGTGAGCCACAAAGGACATTAGTGAGACTGCAGCGTCACATTGTTACTTTTGTTTAGAGGTGCTCACTATCAGCAGATGTTCGGTTTAAATAACAGTCACCATTTCTGTTCTGTGGGGTAGAAACTGTTCTGTGATCTGGTGGTCCAGGCTCCTGTGTCGTCTGCCTGATGGTGTTCAGTTAAGAGGTGGTGTTCAGAGTGAGTTTTGTCCCTAATGATCTTGTGGGCCCTCCTGAGGACCTCGCAGAGGTAGGTGCATCAGCTTCCTTGAGCCTTTGCAGAAAATACAGTCCATGTATGTGTAAAGTAGCTGCAGTCACCACACTGGTTAAGTTTTATAGTTAAAATAAAATCTGTGTTGCAAATTAAGGTGAGTTTAAAAGAGCTCAACTAACTGAAAAACCCATTGTCCAAAAGTTCTTTCTTCCTTAAATGTCACGGTACAAAAACCAAAGGACTATTTTGACATGTTTTTACAAAAGAGGAGCCAAAGTAATGCATCATAAAAAAAGACCCCAAGTGGCATTCATGATGCAATGCCAAGGTTAAGATTTAGCAAAAATATGTCTGAGGGATGGTTAGAATGGTTCAGATTACCATGTCAGGTGGTCTGACCTCAGGAGGAAAATGTGCCATTACTATAATAATGTTTATTGATTTCCTTTGGGATCGATAACGTATCTATCTATCTATCTATCTATCTATCTATCTATCTATCTATCTATCTATCTGTCTGTCTGTCTGTCTGTCTGTCTGTCTGTCTGTCTATATCTAATTTTTTAAATGTAAGTGTAAACAAATTGAAGGACAAAGGTTTCTAGTAGATTCCTGTTTAATCTGAAATTAGTCTGAAAAGTCAGGTGGTGCAACCATAACAGATAACTTGAAACAGGAAATTTTAAATATTTGATAACACTATATTTAAGAAAATACACACAGATCAAATGCAAATATATACGCAGATATAAAAATGCATATCATGTCTTTTTTAATAGGATTAACCCTAACCCTATAAATACTAAGTAAAAGAAAGCACAAAATGTAAAAAAATCAGGAAAATAAATATGTAAATAAAGAAAATATACAACCCCAGTTCCCAAAAGTTGGGCTTATAAAATAAAAATGTAAATAAAAACAGAATGCAATGATCTGCAAATCACATAGAACCATATTTTATACACAGTAGAACGTAGAACACATCAGATGTTGAAAGTGAGACATTTTGCCATTTCATGAAAAACTACATTTACATTTATTTACATTTTACACAGCATCCCAACTTTTGGAATTGGGGTTGTATGAAATATTATGCAGTCTGTGTGTGTTAAATAAAACTGGTGTCGGAACAAAAACTAAAACTCCAAAATGGTGAGAAAACATACTTCACTTCAGTGTACGTCAGTTGAACCACACTTTATTCCAAGTTATTTTGATTTGTCTCTTTTTATTCACCATGAAAAACGTACAGCAGTCCTACCACACAGAGTGTGATACAGTGAAATACTGTGAGCAGATCAGAGCAGTGAGATCTAACAGCAGGATCATTTGAGCTTGTGGATGTTCAGTGTGGGATTAAGCAGCTAATGACTGATTCAGCTCAGAATAAAATCTGCACTGCAGCTTAAAGCAGTTTGGTTTCTCACATTAATCTGATCTGCAGTTAGAGGAGGATTCACTGCTGAGTGGAAATGAAATAACTCATCATATTCACTATTATAAGTCACTTCCATCTTAAAATCATCACATCTGAGTAACACTGAGGAATATTGAAGCTTTCAGCAGCACTTTATGATCATCATCACTCTCAAAGATGCTGCTGCTAAAAAGGGTTCTTTGCGTGATACTGTAGAAGAACCACTTTGGGTTCCAAAAAAAAAAAAATTTCAGGGGTGGTTCTGTAGAGAAGGATGTTGTATTGAATGATTTTTACTGAAACACATCAGCACTGATTTCTCATCAGTTTATTTATATATGGTCATAACCGTGTTAGCGTCAATGTGTTTTATTAGAGTGGAAATGATAAACATGTTTGAATCAGTTGAATGTAAATGTTCAATGCAGGTGTGTTTCTGCTCACCTGTCCGTCTCCCATGTTTCCCAGGATGCAAAGGAGTTTGTGAGGAGAGTAAAGATGAGCGTGACGTCGTGGTTCCTGGTGAGCAGCTCGGGTACTCGGCACCGACTGCCGCGGGAGATGATCTTCGTGGGCAGAGAGGACTGTGAGCTGATGCTGCAGGTGAGCTGAATGTTTCTGTGATCAACACTTAACACTGAACACCTTCATTGAAGACCATCTCAGAATCACTGTAACGCTCACTCTGAGCATGAACAGTGGTGAAACACACATCACTCTCAGACCCAAACCAGGAGAACTCTGAAAGCTGATCTATTTGATCTCCATCACAACTTCAGTATGGACTTGAGAATAGTGATTGTTACAAAATAAGAGTTCCTAACTTCATAATCTTAACATTATCTCCAGGTAAGAAGCCAGTATTACACAAACATCATAACTAGACTAAATCTACTATATATACTGTCCTAACTTTATGACAAACCCCAACATTGTCCTAACTTCTGTTTAAGTAAGTACTTTTGTGTCTGTTTCTGTCGTTTTTAGGCGGCTGAGTCAGGCAGCGTAGTTCAGCGTAATG
>NC_051214.1:51540765-51635765 GCF_015220715.1 Pygocentrus nattereri
GGTTAGTGTTACTGCTACTGAGAGCTGATTGGTTAGTGTTACTGCTACTGAGAGCTGGTTGGTTAGCGTTACTGCTACTGAGAGCTGATTGGTTAGTGTTACTGCTACTGAGAGCTGATTGGTTAGTGTTACTGCTACTGAGAGCTGATTGGTTAGTGTTACTGCTACTGAGAGCTGATTGGTCAGCGTTACTGCTACTGAGAGCTGATTGGTTAGCGTTACTGCTACTGAGAGCTGATTGGTCAGCGTTACTGCTACTGAGAGCTGATTGGTTAGTGTTACTGCTACTCAGAGCTGATTGGTTAGTGTTACTGCTACTGAGAGCTGATTGGTTAGTGTTACTGCTACTGAGAGCCGATTGGTTAGCGTTACTGCTACTGAGAGCTGATTGGTTAGTGTTACTGCTACTGAGAGCTGATTGGTTAGTGTTACTGCTACTGAGAGCTGATTGGTTAGCCTTTCTGGGTGTTGATTTGTTGATAAGTGGAGCAACTCATTGGCTGAG
This sequence comes from Pygocentrus nattereri, assembly GCF_015220715.1. NCBI lineage: Eukaryota > Metazoa > Chordata > Actinopteri > Characiformes > Serrasalmidae > Pygocentrus > Pygocentrus nattereri. The sequence goes on from NC_051214.1 coordinate 51,541,271, forward strand.
TGAACCAGTTCTTGCTCACTGATATTATGAATGTACATGAAGCGCCATTATAAAGTCTGAAAACTTGGGTTCTCAGTAATATAACAGTGGTGTTAAAACGTTTTCTGCTTTTCTGTGTTTAGGAAATGAATGCATTCTTCTGTTTAAAAAAGTTGAAACATTTACAAAGTATGATTTTGCTCAAATGCTCAATCATTTTGGGCAGTGTTTTACAAACCCACAAGGCATTGCTGAGTGGCAGTTCTCTTTACATGTTCTCTTCTCTGATATCTGGTATTGTTACGTTCTTGTTTGACTGCTCCCTGCCGCTCCAGCACGAGAAGTACACCAGTCAGCTGCAGATGGGTTTAAAAAGTTCTGAGGGGAAGAGACAGGAGATGCAGGAGGAAAGATCTAAACTGGAGAAATCTGAACGGAAGAGCCTCACAGGTGAGGGGTTGAAGGTGGTCAGTTAGTGGTCAGTGAGTAATAACCTCTATTCTGTATCTCCAGTGTCTAATAACGCTGTTCTTTCTACAGTTGCCCTGTTTGGTTAATCTGTGAGCACTGAGCTGCGTTCAGGCTGTTCTGACTCTGAGATAATCCTGCAGCTTTGTCTCTGAAACAGGCCGCTGCATCAGTGCTGCATCAGTGCTGCATGTGACCTTCAGTCTTTCTGTTTAAATCTTTCCACAGTCGCTCTCTAGAGATGCATTTCAGAGAGATTTTCATTCAGAATGAGCTATTTATTCAGCACTACTCTGTGCTACACTGCCGCCGAGTGCAAGGCTTTCACAACGTTCTTAATGTTTATTAATGTTTTACTGTTTAGTGTAAACAATGTTACAGCTGATTGCGAGTGTTTTCCTTTTAAATTTAACAATAACTGACCATATAAAGCAGTATACAGAGAAAAGCAGTATGCATAATCATGTCATTTGACAGTGCATAGTACTCCGTATGTACAGTTGTATACAAAGGTTTGAACGTCTTTAGTCAGATAAATTTTTTTTGTTGATTTTCTAAGTGAAAAATAAGTTAACAGCTTCTCTACAGAGCAAAAACTTATATGTGGAACATTTTCTGCACATTTTTGTGCTCCCTTTTTATTATTTGGGGAATTGGAAAAAAGACATTCAGTTAATAGACAGTAATTGTGTATTAAAGTGTGTTTCTGTAGAGGATGTGTAACTTATTTCCACTCAACAACATGGAATTTAACCAGGAAAGCACAAACATTTTTACATGGCTGCATTGTGTATCTGTGTCTGTTCAGAGGTCCCGATGTCTCGTCCCACTCCGCTGTACGGTCAGCCATCTTGGTGGGGAGAGGAGGACTCGGGAAAAGATCCACAGACCGAAGGACGCAAGACAGATGACAGTCGCTCTGGTAAGCTCCACCCCCATACTATCAGTAAGTGTATATATCACATATGCAGTCAATTTACATATGAGTGTAGATTGTATGTACGTATATATAATATACACAGTCAATAAGTGTATTTATCATATGCAACGTATATACAGTCAACGAGTGCATATATTATACATAGTGAGTGTATATCAGTGAGTACATTTATTTATGTATATTGTACATACAGTAAATAAGTGTATATATCATATATACAGTCAGTGGTTTAGTCATTCCTTCCTGATAGTGTATCTCACTCTCGTTCATTCGGCTTGTGGGTTCTTGTTAAAGTGGAGGTTCTTGAGGGGAACTAGAGCTCCACTAAGCTGCTGCTTTTGTTAGTTTGCTGCTGGCTGATTTATCCATAGTTCTTCTGCAAGCATCTGTCCAGCGTCGTCTGCTGAATATGCTGAAGGTTTTGGTTTAACAGACACTTAAATGCTGTATTTGTATATGTATTACAATCACAGATTCTATCAGAGTGACATACAGGGAAATTCAGCCTGCACATCTATGGGCCAGTTAATGGTTAAAAAAATCAGTGGCATTAGTAATTTGTCATGTTAAGTGTTCACAGTCCTAATTCACCAGCATACTGTGCATTGTGAAAGGTGGCCATATTGTTACTTTGGCTAATTTCTGCAACAGTTTTGCTCTGTTGTTTGTTTACAGAGGTCCACAAAGAGGGTTCTGCCACTGAAGCTGAGGTGAATGGTGCCCTTCAAGAGTTTCGTGACAGCCAGGGCAAGTCAGTTTTTCTGTACCACCGAGAGCCCAGCTACTTCGAGATTCCCACCAAGGAGTTCCAGACGCACCCCAAGTCTCCAGCAGTGGAGTTGAATGATATACCCACCAAAGACACTGATGGCACCCCAGCGTCCACACCACCAGTGGTCCAGAGCCATGCCTCATTCACTATAGAGTTTGATGAATGCACACCAGGAAAGATCACCATAAAAGATCACGTGACCAAGTTCTCGTCTCGTCAGCGCAGCAAACAACAGCAGAGCAGTAAGCCACTGGCTGAGGCACCTACAGAGGTTCTGTCGGCTGAGAGCAAAGTGGCTGACTGGCTGGTTCAGAGCGACGCCAGTATGATGCGCAGGCGGCCGCCATGTGATGATGTCTACAGTACCAAGAGTGACCTTGCCATGCACATCAGGACACTGAAAGGTTAAAGGCTATGCTGCTGCTGATACTGTTTTTGATATTAAATCATGATTTGTAAATTACATTTTGACTCTTACATGTATAGTTTATCATGTAAGGCTTTTAATTTTTCTTGTGTCTTGTTACATGCAAAACATGTAAATGTCCATATGTTAGTGAGAAATGTTTGCAATTATTTATTTTTTGTAGGCCACCATCATGAAGATGGTACTCAGAGTGATTCAGAAGATCCTGTAATGAAAGGAAAGCGGAGCAAGTCACAGCACTCTGTCCAGTCACAGCAGTCAGTACAATCCCACCCATCAACTGTGTCAAAAATGTCTGGACCGTCCCAACAGTTTGCCCACTCTCAGGGACCTTACCAGCCTCCGCCACCATCACCTCCTCAACACCCTCAGGACCTTTCTGTGGGTCCTGAGGGAATTGATGTTAGGCCTGTACAGGAGATACCACCTCCTGCTCAAAGCCAAGTGAAGTCTGGACACCAGGAGATCCTTAGCCAGCAAGCCTTTATCATTGAGTTCTTCGACGACAATCCCCGAAAGAAGCGTTCACAGTCTTTCACACACAATCCAGCACATGCCGACACTTATTCTGCCCTCAAAGCCAAGCTAGAGCGCCGTAAAGGTGGTGCTCATGGTGAAAGGCCTGCCTCTGTGCACGGACATATTCCTGCCACACAGCAAATTACGGTGCCTCTCAAAGGTGCCAGTCACAGCGGTCCCCAAAGGTCCAGCTCACTGAAGAGGGAGAAGACGGAGGAAGCAATGAGCAGAAGCAGCACCTCCCCTTCCTCTTCTGGCCCTTCCTCTCGCTCTTCTCCAGCTATCACCATCAAGCCTTTTGGCAGCATAGGCAAGAAATCCAAACTCACTCAAGAATTTGCTGCTGAGTTCCTTAAGGATTCAGAACAGATGTCTTCACCTCCCATGTCAGCTCCACCCGTGATGATGTCTCCATCTCACACTCACCTACCATCTCCAGCAGAACCCCACGGACCCTCCTCTGTGTCCTACCCGTCCTCTCCATCCCAGCTCCCTGCACTGGCTCAGCCACTTCTTCCACACACCCCCACTGTCCCGGTACCTGTTCCTGTTTCTGTTCCTTCTCACTCCCCAACTTTGGGTACGGTCTCCAGTGCTTCCCCTGTGCGCTCATCTTTGCCTCAGTTTTCTCCACTGGCGGTCACTGGGGTGGATCCCAAGGCCTCCAGGGCAGTGCGCGCAGAAGAGGAGGATAGTTTAAGTGATGCTGGTACCTACACTATTGAGACAGAGTCTCAAGATAAAGAAGTGGAGGAGGCTCGGAGTATGATCGATCAGGTGAAAAATATCTTTTAGTACACATTTAGTGATACTTATAGTACATGTCAAATGTGATACAGACACAGAAGTGTATTGTGACTCTCCAAAAAGTTAATGTAAACAGATTTTTCCCCCAAGTTATTTTGCACAATTTGTTTAATTTATGTAAAGGGTAACTGGAGTATGGTAGTTTAACTACCATAAACATGTATTTACCTCAAAGGCAATATTTTGTTAATTTAAGTGAACATACAGGAACAAAGAGGGACTTTAGAGAACTGTTTTAACAAGCTCTGCAGGCTGATCTGTCATCAGTGGACCATTATGAGGAACCAACATGTTCTTATAGCCTCTTAGTCTAGCATGTCATACATGACTCAACAAAACCTGTTGTTTATGGTGTCTAAATTGTATTGATAATTTTATTTAGTTTTGAGGACAAAGAGAATTAATCATACCTGATGGACTATCAGACATTAATCATACACATTTTTCAAGGATTCCTGTTTGCTGTATTGTAGTTTACTGTATTGTAGTTTACTGTATTGAACGGCTCAGAGTTCTGTGTTCAGCTCTGCTCCTTCTCTCTCTGTATCTACAGTGACTGTGTTTCTAGCAGTATCTGAGCTCAGGACCGTCTTTTTCCCTAACCTGTTGATAACTAGCAACTTTCTCTAAACAGACAGAGCTCTTCTTGTAAGTCGCTCTGGATAAGAGCGTCTGCTAAATGCTGTAAATGTAAATGTAAATGCTGTGTGTACATATATGTGTACATATTATAACACACTTATTATTAGTAGTAGTAATGGTCATTTTTATGTTGAAGGAGTAAATAATCTTTAATATTATTCACAGGTTTTCGGGGTGCTGGATGCCCCAGAATACAGTGGTCAAACGCTTGCAGTTTATAGGCCTGTGATCAACGAACAAGGGATCTTCAGTCATGCCCAGGGTGGACCTCTTGACATCATGCCAACATCAGCACAAGATCTTAGCCCCAGCCTTGGTGGTGATCCATCTGACTTAATGCAGGTATTTTAATTCTCACAGAGTATGAAACACTCTCTTCTTTTCCTCTGACATTAGGCACAATCAGGTGAAAATTTGTAATTACATTATCAAATCATTAATACAACCCTCCCTTATTGAATTTAGGAGCATGCTGATCAAGGAGGACCTAAATGGGTGTCTCGGTGGGCAAGCCTAGCTGACACGTACACTGACTCTGGTTCTGCACAGGCACCTTCAGGCACTCCACCCCAAGGTGGACTTCTAAACAAAGGTGATGTGTGTTAAAAGGAATTGTGGTATCATGAGTATTACTGCTGTAATTGAGTCATACACATCAGTAAAGTGATACAGCTATGGAAAAAACATGCAGTTATCAGATAGGCAGAGGCAGAAGTCTTTATAGTCTGACTGTTTGACTGGAACTGTTGCATAAAGTGTCTTGAAAATCACGAAATTAACTCAAGATATTACCATCTCTTTGATACTGCAGATGGAAGAGTGGTACTGATGAGCCAAAGTTTAGATCATTCAGAATCAGAGTGCAGTCAAAGCTCCAGGACCAGACGGCTCCTTCCCCAGGTCCCTCCTGGTGGAGACAAGCAGGATGCCTCCACCCCAAGCATCCTAATCCGACATGAGCCAAACCTGGATCATGAGCCACCAGAAAGAGGATCTAGAGCATCACAGCAGCAGGATTCCACCCAGAGGTTGCGAGTCCAGGACGATGTGGATCATGATAGCTTAAGTGACACGAGTCGCTCAGATGACAGCTCCATCCTTGATAGGAGTGCAAGGAGTCAAGGTCGACGTGGAACTGCTGCAACCTCACCTCTTGAAAATATAGCCCATTGTAGGGGTTATGACACGCCAGCAGTCACACCTAAATCCACTTCTTTCTACATTGGTTCTGAGGATGGTTCTTGCAAGTCAGATACATCCCGGAGTCCTGTTCTTTCCCAAACTGAGAGAGATCCTTCTCCAAAGATGCCTCCAACCACTGTCTTGATACGACACCTAAGTAGCCAGGAGCCCAGGCGGCCAGTGAAACCCAACTCCTCAGCACCCAACCTCCAGACCCAAGACAGGGATGCAGTCCCCACCAAAGAGCCTCCTTCATCATCGTTTGTCCGTCAGGAGAGCTTCACCAAAGATCGGCCCAGTGATAACATCCCGGTGAAGAGGCTGCCACACATCTCTAGTCACCCTGCCTTAAGAGACTTGAGCACAGAAGGAAGTGACCGAGATGCCTCTGCTTTACCCAAGGAGAAGGGATCCTTGGTGTCTCCAGAGGCAAATCAAGAAACATCCACTCAGCAGTCTAAAAAGGGAACTCCTCCTGGACGAGCAGATGAGTCTCTCTCTGGAGAATCAGATGTGGACACTGCCAGTACTGTGAGCCTAGTCAGCAGCAAAAACGCCCCAGTCAGCGCACCCAAGAAACGGACAGCTGCAGGCGGACTCCGTAAAGAGAAATCCTCCTCCAGTCTGTCTGCTCAGGAGAAAAGTCGACAGCCAACAGCACGTGAGCGACTTTCTGAAAAACGTCGTAACCATGCCACTGCAGATAGCGCCGGAAAAGCTGAGGCAGCCCGCCGTCTCCACTTACGCCGCAGTGCTGGAAACCGTGGTTCATTAGATCTTTCTGAGAACCAGCAGAGCCATGGCCAGCAGTTGTGGCCTGACACTGCAGCATCAGACCATGAGTCAGCTTCACGGCCTGCCAGCCGCAAGAAACCCACGGCGCCTCTACAAAAAGAAGATTCCAGCAAGTCAAACAAGGCAGGTCAACAGGTGCTGACTCGATCCAACAGTCTTTCAGCCCCCAGACCTACCCGAGCATCCATGCTGCGCCGGGCCCGTCTTGGTGAAGCTTCTGACAACGAGGGAGCAGAAACGGACCGTGGCTCTCAGAGTTCTGAGCACACAAAGACCCCTGGTGATGCAAAGAAGCTCTCTAGGTTGGACATTCTGGCAATGCCTCGCAAACGGACAGGTTCTTTCACCGCTCCCAGTGATACCGAATCGACTAGTGGCAAACCTGGAGCACCCAGCCGTCCTACTGAAAGCAGCAGTAGTGGGCGGAAGTTATCTACAGGGGAACAGAAACAGTCCACTGTGAAAGGAACTCATTCCTCCACCCGCACACGCACTACCCAGCCTAAACACAGTAGCACAACCAGTGAGTATGATTCAAATCAGTTCTCTTCGGGCTATAAATCAGCACTTCAAGTAGACAAAGTGTCATTTCTATTGCATTATTCATTATATTTTGCTGTTCAGATTATTTAGTGTAACATCTCGTTGTCTTTCTCCTCTTTTCTCTGGAGGTTCTCGACGGAGACAGAAAGGTTCCGACTATTCTTCTACCTCAGAGGAGGAGTTTGAAACCAGTTCCAGTTCTAAACACAAACGCTCTCATGCATCAGCCTCCACACAGACGCAGACACCGCAGAAGACTGTCCAGTCTCGGCTGAAGCCTAGTTCTCTGGAGACAGAGGAGGATGAGGCTCAGAATGAGCACTATCAAAACTGGTCCACTCACAGTGCAGAGATAGCCAGGTTAGTTTTCACTCAGCACTTCAAAAAAACCACAAATGTGTATAAAAGTTCAAAATCTGCACTTTCCACATAATTTTTCCACTTGTTTCATTGTAAAATAATTCATATGAAATTACAGTGTGGTTTGTTATTGGTGGTATAACTTTGAAAAACTGAAAAGGTTTGGTAACATTTAAAAAGGTTTCTGTAAAAACAATCAATCAGATTTGTAGATAACACATGTCAGCATTTATTTGTGTTTGCACCATGTGTTCTGTCCAGATTGAGTCAGGATCTAGCCAAAGATCTTGCCATACTTGCGCGTGAAATCCATGATGTAGCTGGAGATGGTGATTCCCAAACGCCAACCATGGGGACCACCACCTCTCCCGGCTCCATGCCCAACACTCCGGCCTCCACCATCTCTGCCAGAGAGGAGGTCAGTCTGACAGCTTCACGTCTTCTGCACCAGTAAATACATCAGTGAATACAGCAACTCTCAGACCGAGGAGAGTAAAACAAGAACACAACACAGAGCCACACACTGAGCACGAACAGCAAAAAATCATAGTCCTTATCCCCTTTAACTTATTCAGCAGCTACTATTAAATATTCAATGTCTACTATAAATGATTCATAATCCACTGTGAATTACTCTGCATCTTCTAGGAATTTTTCAGTAATTAATATAAATGACTACGAATTTTGTTGAATTGTGGATCTACATGCTAATTTAGAGTTTAAGGATTTAAGAGAACAAGAAATTTTAGAGAACAAATGCAGAGTTTTAGGGGTTTAGGTCTGAGTTTAAGAGAGTAAAGTCAGGATTTTAGGGTTTTTTAAAGGAATACCATGACTGTATGCTGAAGCTCATCAATACTAGAATGTAAACAGTTTTTTCTCCTTCTGGACGTTCTGTTGTATCTCTTTTGTGCAGAGTTCATATTCATCATTACACGGGTTCCTCACATCACAGGTGCTAAATTCATCCTTCACTGATTTCCCTCACTGCGTCCTGTGTGCTGTGTTGTTTATATCAGTATTAGTTCTGTGAACTGATATTGATAATGAGTGGAATTAATTGTGTGATGATATAAAAGCACCACGTTAATGTGACTGTTTGACCACAGTGTCCTGTTCTCACCTGCATCGTCATGTTCCTCAGACGCATGGTGCACTTCCACACAGTCCAGCTGTATGTTCACAAAATGCTCTGACAAGAAATCTTCCACATTCAGTTTCTGATGTACAAAAAGATTAAAAGTTCTCAAACAGCAGGCGATTCAAACAGCTCACCATGTTTAAATTTTCTGCTGAATTCCAGTAGAGGTTCCATTCCGACCAGTAATGATACTTATTATTATTATTATCAATATCATTATATATATATATATATATATATAATTGCTTGATCATAATCATGTTTTCTGTGCAGAGCTCCACAATTACTAGAAAAATGATCAATCTTAATTTTACCTAAGTTTACATTTCTCTGTTGTTTTCAGTGTAAAATAAATTGTGGCCGTTTCTCTGATTCACTGCTGTATCTACAGTTTAATGTGAACATTCTGTGAACACAGAGCTCTTCATTCTGTTTACACTGTAATCAGCATGTTCACCTAAACGCGCCTCATAGAGGTCCTACAACTAATTTCTTTCTGTCAGGCTGAAGTGCTGACTCACGTCAGGTCAGGTGACTGTTTGTTTGTGTGTTTGTTTTGATCCGTTACTTTTTAAATCTGTCCTGCAGTTGGTGCATCACATACCTGAAGCCAGCCTGAACTACCAAAAGGTTCCTCCAGGATTAACCAGTCCAGTGGACCAGGACTCAAACATGAATGAACATGAGGGCTTTAAACGGCGTCCGTGGAACCGTGAAGAGGTCACATTCAGACCCCCTTACTACATTTTTCCTCCTGTGCATTTTAGCGCTCAGTCTTGTCGTATCCGACATCATCTCGTTACACATCTGGGTACAACTCTCTTAACCCCACCAACTGTTAAACCCCACTATCAGTTTCCTCGAGCATGTACTCTTTCAATCAGTAACACAAGCTAAATGAGCTAACTAGCAAAATGCTATCATTAGCTAAATTCCGGAGTAGTTTTCTGTGTCTCTGAGTGTTTTCTGCATTCACGACACACATCAACAGGCTTAACTGGAGATTTTTTGTAGACATTTCAGCCATGCTAACTTGCGCTACATCCATGTGCTAATGATAGGCTTATTGATGAGTGCACCAGCGCCCCCTGCTGTGAGCTCCAGCTTAGCTTAAGTGTTGGATTGGTTTAGAAATTTCACTTTCAGTTTGTATCCCCCCTACATTACCACATTAAGCCCAGAATTTCTGCTGGTTATCCCCAGACGTTCTCATTATGAGTTCACATCTGGACCCTTGACGCTTTCGCTGTGATATCAGTGATTTTATCCAAATAAAATGAAAACACTCATGTGATCTATTTGTGTTCTGTAACTCATTTTATTGCAGGTCATTTTGGATAATTTAATGCTGAATCCCGTATCACAGCTCTCACAGGCCATCAGAGAGAACACAGAGCAACTGGCCGAGAAAATGAAGTAAGACTTTACCGTTTACACTGTTAGAACCTCCATCCACATTATGTTGCTCTGTTTGGGCAGAACACTTAACCTTTTAATCTGACCCCAGATTTATGGCCTTTTTTCTCAGAGCTTTGTTTCATAATAAGACAGAAGTGTGGGAGGAGATTGAAGCGAAGATCAACGCTGAAAATGAAGTTCCCATCCTTAAGACCTCCAACAAAGTAAGATTTTACAGCCACCAAGCTTATTGATTCCAATTAGACTACAGTCTTAAAGTGTGTGAGCTTAACTGAATGTATGTAACGTTTTCTGTACGTCAGGAAATCTCCTCAATCCTGCAGGAGCTCCGGAGAGTCCAGAGGCAACTAGAGGGTGAGTTTTATTCTCTCGGTCATTTTATTTAGTACTAAGACGTTTGGATTATATTCCTACATATTGCAGTTCTGATTGATTTTACAATATATTATAAATCTACTAGCTAATCAGTAACTTAGTTAAAGTAATAAACTCATTTTGTTGGATTATATAAATACACCGATTCATTAAATCTCCCACAGAAACTCATGCAGAGCTGTTTGGTCAGCACACATTGAACAACACTGATTGATCAGAGGCTCATTTGCATATCTCAGCTTTCTGTGATAATCAGTATTGAGTTGGACAGTAGTCTTCAGACAGATTCAGTCGTTTTAAAACAATGTGCAGTAGACGGCTTCAACAGTCTTATAGCCTTAAAATGGTGTGTGGTAGCCTTTACATGGCTTCAGAAGTCTTTAGACTGTGTACAACAGCCTTTAGATGGCTTTTGTAGTATTTAGACAGTGTTCCATAGTACGGAGCCCCGGAGGGGACAGAAGTAAAAAAAAAAAAAAAGAAGAATTAGTGTGAATATTTTGCGGTTCGTACGCATAATTTTTTCACGATTTCTTAAATTGTTCCCTCGTTTTCTTTAAAACATTTATTTTTTTGATTCGTGCACAAAGTCGTGTAGTAGCTACATGTCATGTTCTTTGTCCTGTGCAAGTAACTAACAGCTCTCTGAGACTGCCTGACGGGTTTTGACGTGTTAGACTGATGAGATGATGGACAGAGATGCTCATCAGGTCTGATTTTGATTTGGGGCGCTATGAGGAAACGGCCCTCAGATTCACCAGAGAAGCTGCAGTTTGGTGGTGAAATGAAGGAAGACAACAAACTACAACCACAGTTTTCATTAAACCGCAGGATTAGGATTGTGAGGATGTTGAAATGCTGATCGTTTCTTCCTGTAATCGGACGATCGTCTCCAACACTGCCGTTTGACCGGGAGCAGAAAAACGCTGTGAAGAGGAGCTGCAGTTTCCTCATAACCCCCGAATCAAAATCAGACCTGATGAGCGTCTGTGTTCATCATCTCATCAGTCTAACATGTCAAAACCCGTCAGACAGTCTCAGGGAAGTTCTGACTCATTTCTAGAGACATGTGCATCCCTAGTTTGCTGTTATCTGTGATAACGCGTATTCATGAAATTTCTCAGTAATCAACACGATTGTAGAACCTGGAGGAACCCTAAAGCTGCCCACTGCGGTCACGTCTCCTGTGGGAAAGAGCAGATCCACCTCCAAGGAGTTCCCCAGCTCTGCAGCTGCTAACGCTAACACTGGCGCTAGTGCTAAAAGAGGTGTCCGTGGGGCCGAGAGGGAGAGATACGCTGTGTGAGTGGTCTGCATCAGCACCCCCCGCCAGAGACCACCATCCACCGTGTTCATGTAAAACCATCATTATTCTGTTCATACTGTAGTTATTAATGGTGGAAATACCTTTATGCTTTATATAATCTGCTGCTATGCTGCACAAGCTAATTTAAGATTAGGCAAAAACACAGTGCTGTACTAAACTGAAGACATGTTGCTCGCTTCAAAGAGTCCATGCGGCTCATTCCTGACTGAGAAACAGCTCCGGTGATAATGTGCTGTGTGACTTGGCGCCCTCTAGAGGACCCGAGCGAGGAGGCGGCGCTCACAGCAGCGCTTTTGTGAACTGCCTTGGTGAAAACTGGATGCAACATCATTTATTCTTCATCTCAGACTGCTGTGATTGTCAGTAGTTGTGATTGTTCAGATGTTTCTGACTGTTGTGGATGGTGAATATGGCGAATGTTGTGAATGTTGTGCGTCATAATTCATCAGTGCATTTGAGAGCATATCACACAGCTCAGCTCCATGCAGTCCTTATCAGTGTGGGTTAAATTAGAGCAGCTTTCTGTGTATTACGAAGCTGCAGGCTGTTTACTGCGAAAGTCCAGAAAACAGAAATGATAAGCAAACACTTCTCTGAACAACGTGAACCTGGTAAACTCTTATTACTATGTGTAGTTGAGTTGAGTGGTGCTAGATTATTTGTTGTGGTTTTGGCGTTTTGAAAGTAAGACAAGTTGATGTTACAGTGCGACTGCGTCATGACTGCATGTGTGAGGGTCGTTGTGGCTGGAATTGGAACAGTATGAAGATTTCATATCAGTGACCAAAATGATCACGTTTCCATTAAAATAAGATGTTTGAAAAGCTCTGAAACACACCGACCCGTTTCACTACAGATGTTATACTGGAAAAGTCTTTATTTAACCACTTATATTACTTTGACACCCAAAAAAATAATTACAAAAAATAAATGATCAGTTCTTGCATGGTTTTCACAAACTAGCAGTTACCAAAAAACATGTTGCATATTGTGCTTGTGTTGATTTGCAGACAAACTGTAGCAGCGTGCTGTTTACTTCTGACATCACTTTTATAAAGATAGTTATCAAAAAATGACCATTTCAGACTACATGATTATCTCATACCCTAATATCTCTTTAACACCAGAAACTGCCCGTCTGTACTTATGGACTGACCCCTGTGTGGCCGTAAGAGGGTCACTGTTACAGAATGACTGCATTAGGATTGCGTGTAAGGGCAAATCTTACAGTATGATAGCATTATGACTGCTGTATGAGGGTCTTTAGTTACACAGTGACTGCATTATGATTATAGGATGTTACAGTATGACTGCATTATATTATGTATGAGTCACTGTTACAGAATGTTTGTTTCATGACTGTATATATGGGCTGTTGTTACAGAATGACCACTGTATGTATGTATAAGTGTCACTGTTACAGTAGGACTCCATGAGGATTATATAAAAAAAGGTCCGTTACAGAATGACCGCTTTATGGCTGTATATAAGGGTCTGTTATGGTATGACTGCATTATAGTTATGTATAAAGGTCCCTGTTCCAGAATGACCGCTTTATGACCACTGTATTAGTTTCCGTTTTGGTTTTACAGCTGTAACTCTTTCTGTTTGAGTCTTATGACAAAGTTGAAGGAGCTGGAAAAGCAGATCGTACTGAATGAATGTAGATGGGCAGCGTCTACAAACTCAGACTTGCTGACCAGAGAAGCAGAACCACCAGAACGTGTTCGTTCAGAACTTTCATAATATCTTCTCCACTACTGAGCGACAGATTCACATACTCAGAAATATTAAAGCGTCGTGTGATCGTGTTTGAAAGTCCTTGTCATGCTCACTGAGCGTGTCCGCGCTGACCGGCGAATGTTTTATTTGTCCAGCCGTGGTTGTAAGAGTCGTTTAAATTCAGCTTCAGCCGCAGACTCGCGTCGCCTGGGCCGTCTAATGAACCTGCGCTACCTTCGTGTTCTGGAGGAGTTCAGGTTCTCCTGTGGAGCAGTGGCGTCTGTCCAGACCACTGGCTAGCAGTTTATTATTGACTGCGTGGCTGGCGACGGTTGTGCGGGGCAGCGAGTGCATTTAAAATGCAAATGAGTTATTTTGTGAAATTTGCATGTTCCGTAATTGAGCTGCTTGAGGCTCGAGCTTCTTCACCAAATGTGCTTTTATCTGTTTGAGTTACAGCAACATTTCTACTCACTAAACGAGCTAATATCTCATTATTAAACACTAAACGACGGAAGAAACAGTCGCACATTTTAGCAGGATTTGTTTTTTATTAATTTCATTAATAATTTAATAATTCGCTTTTTTGTTTGTTCATACTTGCACCGCAAGTTCTGCTTTGTTTTGAATCTTTGACTTCCGGAATGATGAACCTCCACTTCCGGTCAGGGGGTGTGTCTCTTCTGCTGTTCGTCATTCCTCCAAATGTAAACTGACCGCAGGAGTTTGAGTGATTCTGCTCATGTTTTGTGATATTTTGCATTTTTAATGTTATTTTGCATTTTTTAGAATAATCACTGCAAGCTGAACAGTTGTGTCGTTTTATTTACCATTTAAACTGTCTGTGATTTTTCATCACATTTATAATAAATCAGTTTCAGTCATGTGCTGAATACGAACTGCAGACATTCATTCTTCATGCATAAGTATAAAATATTATTTAGAATAATCAAATTTCCAGCTTATTACACTATATTAACCATACAAACTGGACATTTGGGGAAAAAGAAAAAAGTCAATACTGACTTCAGAGCTCAACTTTAGTAATTCACTGGTAAATGAGTATGATGTGAGTTACGCTTGTGTCAATAGTAGCATGTCAGTGGTCAGCTGAAGAACCCTAAAGAACCTCTCGATCCCCTAAACGCTGTGTTTCCAGGGCCAGCGCTGCAGTGTGGCACTGTTTCCTCGCTTCCTCCTCAAAGCCCACCTTCATCATCTGAGTCAAATACAAGAACAGGGTCTAAAAGAGAGACAGAAAGACAATAGGGTCAGGTACGGTCATTCATATGGTCAGATACAGTTGCGGTCATTCATACAGTAAGAAACAATCACTTATACAACGGCTAGTTACAGTTATTCATATGATCATATATGATCATTCATACGGCGAAAGAGGACTGGAAGAGCGACGGAAAACTCTACAGCCAGTCCTTCTTCAGGAACCCCCCATATGCTGCTTCTTTCCCCTCCATCCAGCTCCCCAGGACTCCATCTCCCAAGCCCCCTGGCCCCTCCACCCCAATCACAGATGGAGTTTGTAATCTGTTAATTTTTGCTTATGATTTCTGGATCTGAAAGTGTTTTAAACTCTGTTTAGTAAAAGTGACCACAGTAACACTGACCAGAGCCTCAAATGTTGCAAAACAAACTGTTTTACCATCCAGGCGTTTTCCAGTTCTGAGGACCAGCGTTCCTTCAGGATCGGTTTAATCACTCGGATGAACTCAGTGCCAAGATACTGGAAGATGTTTGATCATAAACAATTACAATTACAAACAACAGAACAACAGAAATGTAGCGATGGGTAAAAGCGGTGAATCAGGAACTGAGCTTTTTGTTCTGCTGCAGAACCATAACAGAACCACTCTGGTTTCCCCAGAGAACCATGTACAAAAACAAGATTTTGGTGAGTGTGAAGAACTTCTCAAAGGTTTAAAGTGTTCAGTCGTCCTATTTTCACTTCCTATTTATTATGTCGATTATTTATTATATTTATTATGTTATGTAAAAAAGCTCTTTTACAAAGAAAAGTTCTTAAGAGAAACAGAAGTTGTTCTCTATGGCTTCATCATTCAAAGAACCCTTTTCTGTTACCTTCATTTGTAAGCATGTTCTATGTTCAAGCATCTCTAAAAGCAGAATTAGCGTCCAGCTGAGACTGACCATGTAGTATTTGGGGTTGGAGTTGTAATGGTAATGTTTCCGTCCCAGTTCCAGAATCAACTCATCTAAATGCTCTGGTTTTCCAAGTCGGGCCACGCTCTTCTCCAGGAAGGACAATACGCTGGAACACAGTTGCAACTTGAAGAGTCTTAGCACATAAAACACTTTAAAAACAGAAACATTATTATTATAGTTTTAATTAATATTAAAATATTAACAGCCCACAACTCAGAGGAAAAGGGCAAAGGTCAAAACGATCTCTTACCGGAGGCCATGGGCGCGCAGTTCTCTGCTGGCCTGGATCTCCAGATCCGCAACATCTCGAAAGTCAAAGAAAGCATCTTTACACTCTGGATGGATCTCAAACAGCCTGATATCAAACAGAGAACAATAAGTAAATAAAAAGATACTGAAATGAAAAGTTTTTTGAGTGACCGGGAGACGAGGCTGTCCGCTGAGGGGAACCACTGTTAGCTTTGCAAATAGTGATGCTAACAGAATTAGCATATATGCTAGCAGTGTTAAGAAAGACTTGATGAATTAAAGACTGCTGTGTGTGACTGACACACCTCCGTATCCTAAAAGAGCCAGTATGTCTAAACACAGCACAGTGATGAGCTACGCAGTCGATGTTGATATTCCATCGTTGTGAATACATGTAATGGAGTTGTCAGCGTCCCAGCGTTCCTACCTCCAGGGCAAGTCCAGGGAACAAGCTGCTGCCTGAATTTACTATGTAATGATCCGTTACACACAGGAGTAGTGAGTGAATCAGAGCATTTTCAGTGCTGAAAGTGCGGCGGTTTGAGAACGCAGCAGCACCAACGATGCAGCTGGGGACCATAAGGAACTTGCAGGAGAACCAGTTTATGAGGAGTTTGGCCTCATCCTGTTTCACCCGTTATATCCAATACATGACTGCATAACCCCAGAGGGCACCTAACCCTAACCCTAACCCTAACACACACACACACACACACACACACACACACACACACACACACACACACACACACACACACACACACACCTTCTAAGCTGCTTATCTTTCTGGGTAGCAGGGGGAGCTGGAGCCCATCCCAGCAGTTGGAGCTAAACGGCTAAAAGCAAATATTGAAAGCCGTTTCTAGTCGTGCACCCAGAGCTTCGCTTTCATTGTAGAAAGGTTGGCATCACTGCAACAGAGCGCGTAACATTACTGTTTTAAACTCATAGCTTGAGTTCAAAAGCACTTAAAACCATAACAGTGTTGAAATGTTTTATGCTGTTCTGTGTTCAGGAAATTAATATATTATTTTACATTGAAAAGGCTTAAGTATTTATAAATAGATAGATCGAGGGAAACACCGAAACCTGTACATCTATTCTAGAAAATAAAACTATAAATGATCAAAGCTCAGCTGAGAGTAATCTGATCCCTAACCCTAACTTTCTGGATAGTTCAGTTGGGAAAACAGGAAGTGCATGAGCAGTAAAATGTGTGTGTGTGTGTGGGGGGGGGGTTGCTACAATGTTTGTACTTAAATAATAAATAATGACTATATAAATAAATAAATAATAAAGTATTTTAATAGACTTCGCTTTCTGGCGCCCAACAAGGCGAAAGAGACGAGCAGCTGCAGTGAGATCTTCAGTCTTCTCACTCAGGAACAGTCTGCTGACGCTCAACGTTCTGGTTCAACATTAATGTGCATCTGCAGAGTGAGGAACCCTGCAAGTTCTCCCAGACTCTGATCATAATCTTTGAGCAGCTGTGGACACTTATCTCCTCAAAATGGGAAATGACTGAAGAAAGAAAAATTAATAAACACATAAGAAGGACATCTGCCACATTGCTCCACAAGCAGGTCCAGAAAATACTTTAATATTCAAATGAACCCATTTTAACATCCAATAACTAAAACCACCACCACTGCCAACAAAACGTCATGTCTCCACAACTGATGACCTTCTAGACTTTGATGTAAATGAATGTAGCATTTTAGATGAAATTTTGTCTCGCAGAAAATCCTGGAAATGAGTGATTTTGACACGACAGTGACGATGCGTGACTCACAAATTCAGATTTTAAAATCGGTTCCGCTCCAAGACACAAATCAACAGTTAATCGATCCAAGAATCAATTAGACCAAATAAATGTGAAAGTTCAGAAAAGAAGATTAACCTCGAGTTTAACACGGCTCTCAGATCACGGGCACTGGTCAGTTCATCGGAGTCTGCAGATGTTTCATACAGTGCTCAGTAACAGTGACGCACTTTATCACATCTTTTTTACATCTTTATTACATCATATATTCATGAGAAGCAGCTCACCTCACAAACATGATGACTCCGGCTTTAGTGGCGTCGCTCTGAACGGCTCGCCACGACTTCCTGACCAGCTCCTTCTGCGCCTCGTTCAGACGTACGATGGTCAGATCTTCCACATGTTCGTTGTGGGGCTCCGACTCGGAGGAAAGCGTGCAGCCCATAATACCAGCGTAGATATGAGTTCTAGATACGAGTTAACGAAAACTTCAGCTGTTCTACACAAGCTACTTTCTACATATGAATAGAAACAGATTTAATAAAACGTGAAGAAAAGCAGGTCTTCGTTAGTGAGATACAGAGAAACCAATCAAACCAAAACGTGAGAAATTCATCTTTTTAGTTTGGCCTTTTTTAACCTGATTCTCACCTGAGCTCCTTACACCTGGCGCTGAGCGTCACTGAGACTCACTGCAACAAAAGGACGTATTTGCATCTATTTTACATGATCTGTAAACACGGTAACACAAAGCGTCTCACTGACGGATCAACACGGAACGCACAGAACCTCACAGAGAACTGTCTAGAATACAGAGTGACCCGTCAAACTGCTCGAGATACACACAGAAAATGAGCAGAACCAATAAAACAACTACTTTTGGTTTCCTAAAAAAAACATGTATCAGGTTCTATAGCAGCTTAAGGGTTCTTACTAAGACTTTACTCAAGTCTGTGAACCTGAAAAAAAATTCTTTTACAAATAAACAAATAAATACAAACATTATTCCACTGAAAAGTTCTTTAGGAACCAATTTTAGATCTTCATTCTTCTTCTTATTATCATCATTAAATGTAAACTGCTGGCTTTTAAAACACTTTTATATTGACTCTGATTAGATAAACAAACAGAATATACACATTTATTTTTTTTATATATATATATATTTATATACATTTAGATAATTTCTGACAGGAATCATCATTTACAGGATCTTAATAAATAACACAGTGTAGAGAGAAAGACTCACAACATACAGTGTTATGAAACAGGAAAGTATAGAGATGTTTACATGTTACATTTGTGCAAATAGCTGATTAAAGACATTCAGTGCTGGACAGATTAAAGAAAAATCAACATATACAGGGAAAATATATCCAGATGCAGTTAAAGCAAAACTTCATCCATATATTAACAGATAATCATTTGCTGGGAATGCCTATAAAAACAGTTACAGAACTCTGAGGTTCTTTCATATGCAGGAAATAATCGGTGGAATGATGAGAGCTGTAACTTTCTATAATAAATCATGATTAACAGTGATCCAGAACTCAGTGCTGCAACCGAAGGCGCCAAAGCGAGCGAGTGGTCCTCCATATAAGTGGTGCTATCATACAAATGGTCTGTCCTTATATTAAAGAGAAAGCTGTTTTTAAAGAGAAGTCATGATGTACTTGATGGAAAAATCTACTCACCTGTGGCAAAACAGGAGCATTAAAATGGTGAATGTAAATCGTGTCTTTGAGAAAGAGAAATTTAGGGAATTATGAAGCCGTTTCTGGCAATTCATCACAAACAGCAGTTTTTCTGACGGAGGCTACATTCACATACTTAGGCTTGACAGAAATGAGATAAACAACATAAAAATATATGCATATTTCAGGAGCCCATTAACTTTTATAGTCTGGTTATGCTTTTGTGTACAGAAGAGTAACGTACCTTAAAACATAAAGTGATACAATTCTAAACGAATAGAAAGAATAAAGCTACCAGAATAAAAAGATAACCCTTTATCTCAAGTTTAAGAATTTTTCTCGGAGGTTCTTTACAACACCCTGTTGACTGGCATCAGTCTTTTTCCCAGAATCCACACGGTTTCTGAGAGCTTCATCTAACTGTTCTCTGGAGGATGTCGTTTTATCATGTTCTTTACTTCTGTCCGTCTTGGACGCTTGTTCTGACCGGGACGCAGACTCTTCCCTCTGTCTGTAATCGTCCGATTCCTGATAAGCACGACATCGATCAATAACAGCCATTATTGAGATCTTCTCCCGAGATGTTGGTGATCGGATCTGCACATAGTGGTCTTCCACATTATCCATTTCCATTACAGTTGCAGGTTCTTTTGAAGGTTCCTCCCCTTCAGCTTGAGTTGCAGTCTCAGAAACCTTCTCTACAACAACAACATTCTTTTTGTTGGGTAATGTGGCCTGAGCAGAGATGTAGTAGTCACTACTGACCATCTCATTTTGGAGGTCCTGTAGATCACTCAGATACAGTCCACTGAGTCTGTGGTCCAGAGAGCCAGCTCGGTGCATCCGAACCTGAGGGCCCTCCCAGTCTCTTCGGGAGTGGGTCCTGTAGGCTGGAGCCTCAGCGTTAGCACTGGACAGAACCAGGCTGGAGCTGCAGCTGGAGCGTCTCCTCGGGCCGCAGTCGGTCATCCTCTCAGGCACAGAGCAGCTCCGGCCAGCAGGGGGCATCTGCAGAGATGTGCTGTGGGTGATGTGAGTGTATTTTGAGCGCAGCTCACTCACATCCGGCCAGTCAAAGCCCTCCGCCGATGATGGGCTCAAAGGACTCTTGGAGCATGAACGTTTCGGAGATAAAACTCTCACACTGCTGCTGGTGTTGGAGCTTGTGGAGTTGGTCTTCTGGTCAAGAGGAATCATCTCATCATATCCAGTTAGAGACAGTGTCAGGTTTGGTTTTCCTGTAAATCAAACAATGCTGTATAAGTGAATATTAAACAGAAAGGAGCATTAAAATTATACCAGAATTTTAGACCTAAAAACAACATTGACACTTAAAATGGTGTCCATGATATTGTTTACCATCTTTTTTCAAAGAAACCCTCTCCAAACTGACATCTGTGCAGGAACAGATGCTTTCTTTCCTCACCTGCTGTACTGTCCCTTTTGGGATCACTGCAGCAGGTTGTGTTTTAACCGTGACTTTATTCATTGGAAGTTACTACATGGAAGCTATGAATAAGTTTTCTTATACTGACGATACAGTCAGAGGTGAGCTTTTTCTTTTTAGATATTTAAAAATGAGCTGAACAAACAAAGGTAAGAGAGTCAAATCCAGACACTGAATCCAGCTTCTGGTCTTAGATTTTGTAATCACTGGTAATGGTAATGACACTGGGTTTCTGATATCACTGACCATATGAAAAGCAATAAATGATTAATCTGGCTGGATGTAACATAAGCACAGACATTTTTGGGATGTGTTAACAGAAATCTAACATGTCTTTCAACAAATATGAAAAACACAGAATTACAAAATGATTATTTACTATTCTGCAAAATACAGAAAAATAAAATATTAACAACTACTTACTGTGCACTGAAGGGCTATAAATGCTAAAAAACCAAATACATAAACCGATCACACATTATGACCATTTCCTTGTTTCTACACTCATTGTCCATTTTATCATCTCCACTTATTATAGAGGTGCACTTTGTAGTTAATATTGTGGCATTAGACACATCAGGTTGTATTTAGTTTGAAAATAATGTTGTTTATCACAAAAACTCATGATAACCAGAACAATTGCAACAACAAATATGCAACAACAATTCAGTGAGGAACCAGTGAAGACAAAACTCAGAACTGCAAACCAGATTTATGGTCTGAATTTGAAGATCTCTGGTCTAAGCAGTAATTTAATTGTACCACCCAAACTGCATAAGTGGAATAATCTTTGTCACTGTTCTATGTACGTCTTATCTGACCACAGAACCTGGTTCTAATTAAAGTTCTAGAGATGTTCTAGGGAACTTCTAGAGATGTTCAGTGAGCTCCAAGCACTTACGTTAGCAGACATGTTTCATAGCCTGTTTTTATCTATAAAGTATCCCAATTATTAAAAAAACAGGCTTTTACAGCCCAAAAGATAAGACACCTTTCAGGCAGGATCAGCACAAAATAGATAAGCAGACGTGGGGGCAGTCATGGGCTGGAGGTCAGGGAACCAGCCTCGTGACCAGAAGGTCGCCGGTTCGATCCCCAGAGCCGACAGCACATGACTGAGGTGTCCTTGAGCAAGACACCTAATCCCCAACTGCTCCACGGGCGCTGCGGATTGGGCTGCCCACCGCTCCGGGCAGGTGTGCTCACTGCCCCCTAGTGTGTGTGTGCTCACTAGTGTGTATGTGGTGTTTCACTTCACAGATGGGTTAAATGTGGAGGTAAAATTTCCCCGTTGTGGGACTAATAATACTTAATGTGCTCAATGAAAATATAATGTGATGATTATTTTTGTCAGCTGTACCTTTAATGTCTTTCTCAGTCTTTTCCTCCAACACAGAACTCAAATTCTTCTTGACAAAAATCATCTCTGCATCCTGGCCCCTCTGCTGGACCACTGGATTGGTGCACTTAATGCGCTGACTATACTTCCGTGCCAGATGGATGACCTTATTTTGTGCATTCTCTGCATTTTCTGACAACTGTGAATCTGTGCGTTCTTCACCTTCAGCCTCAACTCTCAACTGGACAATACTTGGAACTGGAGCCCTCAGAGACCTACATTCTTCTGGCACCGGTCTGTACATGACCGCTTCATTCAGACTGACTGCACGACCCAGACCTTTTCCTTTGCCTTTAACTGGCGATGGTGTGGAGGATTCCTCTGTAATAGTGCTGAGACCTTCAAGTTTCATCATGCTATCTCCCTCCTGAGCTTCTGTACATTTACTTGTATTTTGGGTAATTCTTGAAAGGCTAGTGCATGCTCCTCTAAATCGAGGTGTTTCTCTGGATCTTATGGCCTTGCGCTCTTGCTGTGACCTGGTGACCTCTCTCTCCATTTCCTGCCAGACCTTGATCATCTCAGATGATGGACGGAATATCTCTTGTTGGAGGTTTTCTGGCTTGGTTTCAGTAGTTTGAAGATTCACACTGCCATCTACTTCAGAACTAAACAGGTCTGCATCTCTGGCCTTATCATACTCAATGGAATCAGTAGATACACTGGTAAAGAGGTGGTTCTTGAAGGTATCAGTGGGACTTAAACTGGGCTCGGGCACAGATGAGGTGACTGAAGACGTTTCCGTGGTTAGACCACTAACTTGACCTAATGCAGGAGTGACCTTGTCTACCAGAAGATTGTTGTTATTGGGAAAACTGTTAAAACGGCTAACCGAGTTCCTCACAAGCCCACTGGGGATATAAGTGAGGCTCTCTCTACGCTTGAGACTAAACGTTGCATCCTGGTGTTCTGCATTCTCATAGTAGCTCTTGATCTTGTCAATAAGCAGCTGATCCTGCTTAGACAGAGTCGAATCCCTTCTCCGGTGGATGCCTCGATCTAAATCAAACATGCTATCTTCCCTTGGGGACAGAAAGGAGAAATCTGCTTCCTGGGTCAACAGAGGTCCTTGCTGTTCTGAAGAGGTGCTGCCCTGGCGGTATGGACACTCATGACCTTCTGTTAAACTGAGACTGCTGCCTGTCCGGCTGGGTAGCCGTGGAGATGCGCATCCCAGGGAGTGGACCTCATCTGCTGCCAGGCTACTGCGCTGAGTGTTGTTGGCAAAATGTTCAGCGATGACGCTAGCCTTGTCCAGCACAGAGGTTGGCAGAATGCTGCTGGACACTGTTTCATGCACTATGTCCTCTTCTTCTTCTGAGGACTCTCCTGGTGTCAAATCTTGCTGCTGTGGAGGCACGGCTTCGTCTCCCTCTTCCTTTAAGTCCTCTCGGCCCTCCTTAGTCTCTACTGGTACTAGAGAATTAAGGATGTTCCTGTCCTGTGGTTCCACTTCTGTAGATTCTGTGTCAGACATGTACTTTAAATGTAGTTCTTCTGTGGAACCCCCATGAGATCCATCACTGGGTATTAGTGAAATACCCTCTGAAGTCTAGGAATCAATAAACAAATTATAAATAAGTCTTGCAAAAAAAAAAATTAATGCAAATACGTCTATATGTCTAAATAAGACTATTTTAAAAAAAAACATTCCTGAATGCAACATAAGATGGTATTACAATATTTTGTCAATTAAATGCAGAAAAAAGCAGCATTGTTTTGTTTTTGACTACTGCAACCATTACAAGTGCAACACTTTAAATCAGCAAGTCCAGATGACTGTAGTATGTCCTGTTTAGATCTCTAAAATACATGCTGATCATGTTCACATTTTAGGTGACTGCACAAAAAGCCAGATAATAGATTACATTCAACAGGAGTGTAAACAGAATCACTTTCTGCATCTGTAGACAGTCCCAAGAGTGGAAACATGTCTCCTGACAACTGAAGAGACTCCACACAAACAAGGCTACAGGCCCTGATGGGGTTCCCCCCGGGTGCTTAAAGCCTGTGCCACCCAGCTTTGTGGAGAACTTCAACACGTCTTCAACTTGAGCCTGAGTCTCCAGAGGGTCCCTATGATGTGGAAGACATCCTGCATCGTTCCAGTTCCAAAGACGCCACGACCCAGTGACACCAAGGACTACAGGCCAGTGGCGCTGACGTCCCACGTCATGAAGACCATGGAGAGGCTCGTCTTGGATCAGCTCCAGCCCATAGTCCAGCCACTTCTGGACCCCCTCCAGTTTGCTTATCAGCCCCGTCTGGGAGTTGAAGACGCCATCATCTACCTGCTCACCTGAGTCTATGCTCACCTGGATAAGCCAGCCAGCTCTGTGAGGGTCATGTTTTTTTGACTTCTCCAGTGCATTTAACACCGTCTGGTCAGCTCTTCTGGGTGATAAACTCACAGTGATGCAGGTAGATGCCCCCCTTGTGTCCTGGACTGTTGACTACTTGACTGGCAGACCACAGTATGTACGCCTGCAGCACTGTGTGTCGGACAGAGTGGTCAGCAACACTGGAGTCCCACAAGGTACTGTCCTCTCTCCCTTCCTCATCACCCTCTACACCACGGACTTCAGCTACTGCACAGAGACTTGCCACCTTCAGAAGTTTTCTGATGACTCTGCAATAGTTGGATGTATCAGCAAGGGTGAAGAGGATGAGTACAGAGCGACGGTGAAGGACTTTATCACATGGTGCGAGCGGAACCACCTGCAGCTCAACGTGACAAAGACAAAGGAACAGACTCTTCAATTCCTCCCATCGGGGACGGGATGCTGCTGCTGACTGAGTTTAACCCAGTCACACTACATGGACATTATTCAACTACTCAACCGCTTAATTATTTATTCACAATTACACTTCCCCAACCTCTCTTACACTCAAGCACATTTACTCATGGTGTGGTATTCAGATATTCATATATTCACTTTACAGAACTATATTTTTTACATGTACATATTAATAATTCTATGGCACATCAGTCACTTTTATAACTTTTATAACCAATGTCGTTTGCACCTTGCACTTTGCTCTGTGAATTTATTTATTGGCTGTTAGAAAAATCTACTGCACTGCTCCATCTACAGATAGTTCTTTACCTTGTACAGAAAGTTTCTATACCCTTATATATTTTCTATTCTTCTGTGTTTGATAGATGTTGAATATGTTTCTTACTGTATTGTGTTGTTGCTGCTGGATGCCTAAATTTCCTTCTGGATCAATAAAGTATCTATCTATCTATCTATCTATCTATCTATCTATCTATCTATCTATCTATCTATCTATCTATCTATCTATCTATCTATCTATCTATCTATCTATCTATCTATCTATCTATCTATCTATCTATATAGCTTGCTAGCTAGCTATGCTGTTGCATGCTGGGGAAGCAGGCTGAGACTGATCCGCAAAGCTGGTGATGCTGTGGGTGTGGAGCTGGACTCGCTGACGGCCGTGTCGGAGAGGAGGACGCCGTCTAAACTGCATGCCATTATGGACAGTGGCTCCCACCCACTCTACGACACGGTGATGAGACACAGGAGCTCATTCAGCTCAAGACTCACTCTACCGAAATGACCACAGAGCGCCACAGGAGGTCATTCTTACCTGTGGCCATCAAACTCTATAACTCCTCCCTCAGTGTACGATAACTCCGAGGTTTTAAACAATGTCTCATATTTATTATCACAGCCACTTTACTTTATTTGTAAGAATTTAACCGTGTACATATTGCAAATTTCTCTTTTTTTGTCTTAAATTATTCAAGTGTTTATTCTTTTAAATAAATAGCTGCAACTGTAACAACTGCACTTTCCCTCTGGGATCAATAAAGGATTCTGATTCTGATCCTGACGGCTGACCAGCAGGCGAGAGGATAAATAATGAATCTTAGGATGAAGGGATCTGAGTTTCCCAAACCAGCATCGTCCTCTCACTCTGGGCCGATGAAGTCCAAGCTGAGCTTGATGGTTCGTATCATAACTGGATAAAAGTAAATGGAGGTAAAATGGAAATGACATGCTGATCTGATTTTTACACAGCAGAGTGGATCTCATCTGGCCACCCTGGAGATACAGAAATAGACTCCAGATCTGGACAGGCTAAATAAGAAACTACAACAAAAGAGCTGAGAAAGAGCAAACTTTTCTAATTGCTCTTAACTACAAATAATTAAGAAAAGGGGCAGGGCAATATAGTACAATATATATAGTACATTTTAAGAGGACATGTATTGTCATTGTTACATTTTGCTATGCACACATTTGTTTTATCATGATGCATTTTATCATTATATTGTCGTGTTGCTGAACGCTGTGAGAGAAAAATGCTCACCTGCTTTGTGCTGTACTGGTTCTCATTTACACCACACTCGTCCTGCCTTGCTGGATGGACATTTCCTTTTTTGCAGTTATTCTGAATGAGGTCATCATCCTAACAGAACACAGGAAGTTATCAGGATTGGTCAGTGCAGAGATGATGATGATCATTTCTGATCTGAGACCAGTTTAGTTCTGCTGGACTAGGGAAGCATAAAAAGCCACACAGTCCATATGAAACATGTACATTATTACACTGCGGTAGAGTATGGTTACTCATCAAAACACAGAATCAGTATCTCCTAGAGTATCTCTGTGTCTGTTTCTCATAACATAACCATGAAAGTAGGCGGGGCTCTCTGGATGTTATGTGATGGTCACATAATTTCCAAAGTGACGCCGGTGTAATAAGTGAACCAAAGTAATAGTAGCAGCAAAAAGCAGGAGCTTCATGTTCATGTGCAGGTGGAGATGTCTACAGAATGCTTGACCCTGGATCAGTAACCGTACTGAACTGCACTGCCCAGTGGAAAAACACCTGAAGCCAGATGGATTAATTGTGTCTGAATGCAAATGAGCTCACAGACATCACAGATATCATTCATTAGGCCAGAATCTGACATTTACAGTTTAGTAATTTGCGTTTGCATGTTAATTATCTTTAGTTAATTATCATTAAGTTCATATCTCAGAGCAGGTGAACTGCAGGGGAAACTGGACTCCACATAGTTTACAGTAAAACTAATTTAGACATCTGACAGCTAATGTGACTACACTGTGAATACTGCACCAGCATTTCAGCTTAAAGTCAGATGGTGCTTCATGATATTAAAAGCATTTTCTTATAAAGTACACAGTTTTAAGGGCTCATTATCTATTAAACGTTTATGAGCATTTTGCTGTATGAGGAGTATCATAAAAACCATAATCTGCTCAGTGTTTGAAAACTGAATGTATTCATTTTTGTAATCACTGTGTCAATGTTTTTAAAGAGTGCATGCTGGGTTCCTGTTTGTCCCTGTTAATCCCAATTTATACATTTTTCCTTATGCACCAGCAGACAGGTACATAAAAATGAATAATGATATCAGCCCATCCTTACAAATTACTGATACTGCATTAGCATTAGCGCTAGCAGAATGGGTTGTATTTTCACTCTGGGAAAGAAGGTTCACTCAACTCTACACATGGCTCTGCATATCTGTAAGTGTGTGTGTGTGTGTGTGAACGCAGTATTGATTATTCAACAGTCAGCGTAAACTACAGTAAATATAGCTAAGATGTAATGAGACTAATCAGCTAATTTAGCCTCTTTAAGGCTGTACATTAATTACTGAAAACTGTTAATGGCAGCTGCATGACAAAAAATGTTTAGCTGAAGTTTCATGATCCCAACAGCTTTAGATGACAAATTTCTTGATTTGAAACTTTTAACTTTACAGACTATAAAGAATCATTTAGAAAGACTTGTCAGATCGAGTATTTCTGGAGTGTAAGCCTCGTGCACCGGAAGGTGGAAGATCAAAAGCAGTAAATGAGATCATGCAGTGTTTCCAGGTGTGTTAGCGCCCGGGTCAGCTCTCCTCTCAGCAGCAGCGTGTTAGCGCGGGGAAACGCAGCAGTGATGATTTACTGATGAGATGCAGATCTGTTAGACACAACGGGAAAATCCCAGCGACGGCGGCAGAGAGCCTCACCGTTGTGAACCCCGCAGAAAGCAAAGCTCGGGCTCTATAGTGCCAGCAGGAGATAGCCGCCAGCATGGAGCTAGCAAAGTCCGCTACCTGGTCGTCCTCCATCAGAATATCATCTGACCCATTTTCCTCTCCTTCTTCGTCCTGCTGGAACAGTGTGGGCTTTGCTGTAGGACAATCTGGAGCTTCTTCCCCATCGCTGGGACTCAGGCTGAACTTCTGAGCTTCAGGTTCTCCTACGCTGGAGCCCAAACTGCTGATGCTGGCGGTGGCTTGCACCGGCGGCCGTTCAGCAGTTAACTCCTCTTCACTGTCAGTGTGCTGGAGCATCCGGTCAAGATTTCAGTACAGAGTACAGTAAAGAAAACCGAAAAGGACGGATTCTGAACTCTACAGTAATGATGAAGCTTCAGCAGTGGTGGAAAACCTTTAAACTGTTTCATTAATTTACTAACGAGTGGTGCGGGGTGGCTGGATTGGTAGGTATACTGTGTCTTATGAGTGGTCCCTACAATACATCCATCCACATTTTTTTATATACGCTGTAATTTTATGAAGAATAAAAAAAGGATGTCAATATAAGCTTAACACAGCACAATGTAAGGCAGGATAATGTTAAGAACATTAACATAAGATTTAGTAAAACTGACACTAAGATTAATGGAAATGTCTGTGGCTGTTGGTGTTAATGTCATAATTATTATTTCAAATAAATGCACTACTATCAGTGAGGTAGCATTAGAGTCAGCTGCCTCCTTACTGTATATACTGCCCTGCACAGATCCCAAAATAATGGCTTCAACATTCAAATTGTGCATTACATGCAATGCGTGCTAAACAGTTTTCTTTGAAGAAAACACCAGCAGGAGAAACAAACACATCACAAAACATAAAGAAGTGCGCATATAGACCATAAACACCCTATACAGCATATACACCACATACATCGTATACACCATATACACCTTTTACAGCATATGCAGTGCATTCATTATATACACTGCATTTATCATTCACACCACATACACCATAACCACTTCATTCGTCCACAATATATCATAAAAACAGTATACACTGAGTTTATCATATACACCGCATTTATTATATACACTGTATACCTCATATACACTATATACCTGCACTACATATAAAATGCATACACAATATACACGGTATATACAATATGCACCATATACACCCTATACACCGCATATCCGTGTCCAGTTTAAACCGCTCATATATACTGTTATTAATTAATACACACTGATTTCCTGTACACGTAACCAAATCATACGTTTTAATCAGTCATCTTACCTTCAGAACTGCTGCAGGATTCACAGACGAGCAGCGAACACACAAAAAGAGAAAAAAGAGAGAACATTATCAGATCAAACCAAAGAAGTTTAAAAAAAGCCATCAAATGGTTTTATAGTACGACGTTAAAGTGGCCAATGCAGTAAAACTATGCAGTAAAACTACAGACGTGCGATGATTCCGGTCAGAAAAAACAATGACGCAGTTCGTCAACATGTAAACATTTACCTTTAGTGTTTCTCAGCATCTGTTTAGTTAATTCTGCATAAAGACAAATAAAATAATCAGTTTTACAGAAGATGAATATTTAAATGATGCCTTTGATGACCTCAATAAGAATATTAAACCTCTCAGTGAGACAGATGTACGGTCACCCACCTGACTGGCGTCTCCCCTGGCGACCATAAGAGTCCTCTGATTGGTGGGTAACACCCTTTTTCAGTCTCTCGGGGCTGTATCTGTACTTTGGATCTGTGACAAATTTATTTTCCAAAAACTGATGAATTATGGACACTATAACAGTCACAGATAATGAATGACAGAACGTTTCACAGCATTAATTCAGTTGAATTCAGTTTTAAATTCAGTTTATATTCAGTTCTGGTGAACAGTGTGAATCCTGTAAAAAACACTCACAGAAAGAATCCATTTCCAGAATGGCCTCTTTAGCCTAAAACACAAACACCCGCAGAGTCACACCTGCTTCAAACTACGCGCGGTATAAAGAGTCGTTTAGGACCCCTGAGTCACTGCAGGTCCAGAGGACACCAGTCAGCCTTTATTTAAGCTGAGAACACAGTGAGGCTCTGATGTGTAAAGCAGCACAAATACTTCACAACACGGTAAAAACGTCGAGGTTTTAAATGCAACACTGATTGTTCTGTTGTTGTATATTAAAAAAAAAACTTTGTTTCTAAAAGCATTACGTTCACTACCTTCTGAGGAATGACCGCCTGGTGATTCTCTAAAATGAGTCGTTTGATGTGATGAGCCCACAGTTTCCTCTCTTCTACCGTCCGAGCCTGACACACATGGTCAAAGGTCATTTAAAGGGGTCACAGGGATTAAAGTGGTAGTGGTTAGTGTTGAGTGTTCAGTGGTAGACAATCAGTGATCAGTATTGAGTGGACACTGATAAGTGGATAGTAGTCAGCATTAATTGTTCTGTGGTCAGCCTTAGATGACCAGTGTTAAGTAGTCAGTGTTAGGTGGTCAGTACTGAGTGGTCACTGTTGAGTGGTCAGCATTAGGGGATTATTGTTAGGTGGTCAGTGTTGCGTGGTCAGTGTTGAGTGATCATTATTAGGTGGTCAGTGTTCAGTGGTAAATGTTGGGTGGTCAGTGTTTAGTATTAGGTGGACTCACCTGAACAGTGTGGGGCTGTTTGGGATGTTTGTAGTGAGTGACACTGAAACACAGCGAGTCTTTAGCACTTTCAATCAGCATCAGAGTGGAACACTGCGGGCACACACACACACACACACACACACACACACACACACACACAACAAGCAAAGAAACATTAACAGACTATGAACATATTAACATCTTAACACAATTCAACTCAACACACCTTAGAGAATAAACACTGCAGTTCGGGGTGATGGTGATGTAATCAGATGATTAATATGATTAATAATGACCTGATAGGAGCTTTAAAGCTGCTGAAAATTCCTCATTCTTTCCCACAGGTAGCTGAGGGAGCTGAATTTGTAGCTGAATTAAAGAGCAATTTTGCTGTGATGACAGAAACTGTACTAATGTGGATCATATGGGCATGAATTTAGAGCTTATTTATTTGCAGTCTGAAGACAGTCTGAGGTTTTTGTGTGTGTTTCATTTTGATATTTTGAAACTGAAATCATACAACTGTAAATCTGCTGCAAGTATCAGGTCTGAAGTAAGTCTAGTACAAATCTGATATAGGTCTGATGCGAGTCTGGTGTAAGTCTCTGCGAGTGTTACAGGATTCTGATGTAGGTCTGATGCAGGTCAGTTGCAAGTCTTACGGGAGTCTGATGTAGGTCTGATGTAGGTCTGATGTAGGTCTCTATGAGCCTTCTGGGAGTCTGATGTATGTTTGAAGTTAGCCTGATGGGAGTCTGAGGTGAATCTGATGAGTCTGATGTGAGCCTAAAGTGAGTCTTATGGGAGTCTGACATAGGTCTGATGTATAATGGGAGTCTGATGTAGGTTTTATGGGAGTCTTACTGAGATGTGTGTTTTGTAGACATAATGCTCTCCGCGGCGTTTGGTGATGAGCAGCATGCGGTCGAAGAGGAAGAGCGTTCGCTCGTTTTTGGCACGATGAACGCGGAAGGTGCCCTCCAGAACCAGCTCTCCGTAGGTGGTCAGATCTGGCCCTTTCCAGTTGATGAGCAGAGACTGGACCTCCTGAGGAATGTTTAAGAACAAAAGACATGAATGAAACTTCTCTGCATTTTCATTGCATAGTGTAACCTCTGATCAGTGAGGTCAACACCTATATACTGTATAAATCAAGCAGTGGGACTAATCCACCCAAAATCACACAAAAGTGCTTTTTTTCCTAAACTATCACTTTAACAAAAGTGCTCACATTAATGACCCCTTATTTTAAATGAAGTGATACTTTTTTTTTTAAATAGTATTGATGTATCTGGTCAGAACAAAGAACTTCCAAACCGGAAGACACAAGTTAAAGTCACTCCTAATAGTTTTATTTTTTATTACTATTTTAAAAGATTGATAATGTAACATAACTGGTTAAAGGCCGAAACTGTCTGGCAGACAGCGAACAGATAAATTATGTGATGATGCAAATAGTGTCTCCATCCTGGAATGATGCTCTCGTTCAGAGTTGAGGTTCATATACCTGTACAGGTGAGCAGACCAACCTCTAACTGACCTTTATGCACTTGTGGAGATACTCCTCCATATAAGTAGGAAAATATTCAGAGATAAGCTTCAGAGGAGGCTCCAATTTCCTCAACTGGAAATCATTGTTTATTATATTTATTATTAATTATCAGTAAACACGGCATAAATTTCCACTGTTATGCAGATGACACCCAGTTATATATATCAAGTAAACCGGATAATAAAATTAAACTTGGCAAGATTGAGGACTGTATAAAAGACATAAAAGACTGGATGTCAAATAATTTTCTGTTACTTAACTCAGATAAAACAGAGGTCCTGCTTCTTGGTCCAAAATTAGCCAGAAACAAACTGTCTAACTCAACACTAAAACTTAACAATCTGTCAGTTTCATCAAGCCTATCTGTTAAAAATCTTGGTGTCATGATAGACGCTGATCTCTCCTTCGACACACATATATCTAATATCACTAGAACAGCTTTCCTGCATCTCCGCAATATCGCTAAATTAAGAAATGCATGATCTCTACAGGACGCAGAAAAGCTAGTTCATGCATTTATCACTTCAAGGCTAGATTATTGTAATGCCCTGCTGTCTGGATGTCACAGCAAAAGCCTTAACAAGCTTCAGCTGGTCCAGAACGCTGCAGCCAGAGTCCTCACAAGAACTAGGAAGTTTGACCATATTAGTCCAGTTTTATCAGCCCTGCACTGGTTACCAGTTAAATTTCGCATTGATTATAAAATCCTATTACTGACCTATAAAGCTCTAAACGGGCTCGCCCCTCAGTACCTGAGTGACCTTCTCTCCTACTATGAACCATCACGCCTACTTAGATCACAAGGTGCTGCTCACTACTGGTACCTAGAATTAATAAAGCTCCATCAGGGGGGAGAGCTTTCTCATACAGAGCCCCCCAGCTCTGGAATAATCTTCCTGCCAATGTTCGGGAATCAGACACAGCCCCAATCTTTAAGTCTAGGGTAAAAACTCACTTGTACAGTCAAGCATTTGGTGATTAGTCTTCCCTGTCAGGTCTAGACCTGCTGGAGTCTACACTGCTCTGTTTTACTGTAATCTGTGGTCAGCCACTCTTTACAGAACTGACGCTGTGGTCAGCCACTCTTTACAGAACTGACTCTGTGGTCAGCCACTCTTTACAGTACTAACTCTGTTTTTTTCTTCTCCTTTCTCTGCCGAGCTGATCAGCTGCCCATCCTGTGCGCCTGATGCTGTTGCCTCTACTGCCTTGATTGGTGCCGCTGCTCACCAGCCTTCTGGACCGGTTTGACCACCACTGAGCTTCTTGCTGTACAGCGCTGTGCAGTCCTCACCCTCAGATCTTCTCTTTCCCACTTTACTATAAAACTTCATACTAATAATGTTTGCTATCCAGTGTCGACCAGAGGAGGACGGGTTCCCCTTCTGAGTCTTGGTTCCTCTCAAGGTTTCTTCCTCTTTTAGGGAGTTTTTCCTTGCCACCGTCGCCGCTGGTGACGCTCATGGGGGCTCGGACCCGGATTTTCTTTCTTCTTTTCTCTTCTCTCTGTATTACTGATTGTTCTGTAAAGCTGCTTTGTGACAACACCTGTTGTAAAAAGCGCTATATAAATAAATTTTGCTTGCTTGCTTATAGATGTACCAACACCACTTTTTGCCTTCTGATATCAAAACTGATACCAGATCCTTCAAATGTACAGTATCTCACAAAAGTGAGTACACTCTTCACATTTCCGCAAATATTTTGTTATATCTTTTCATGGGACGACACTATAGAAATGAAACTTGTATATACAAAGTAGTCAGTGTATAGCAAGCTCTGAAAATAGCTCTGAAAAGAACTCAACACACAGACATTAAATATAATAAATAGCTAAATCTAAATAGCTGGCAGCACAAGTGAGTCCACCTCACAGTGAACGTGTCCAGATTGTGCTCAGATTGTGTCAAAATTTCGTGTGCCCACCGTTATTATCTAGCACTGCCGGAACCCTCTTGGGCAGGGAATTCACCAGAGCTGCACAGGCTGCTGCTGGAATCCTCTTCCACTCCTCCATGATGACGTCACGGAGCTGGTGGATGTTAGACACCTTGTGCTCCTCTTCCTTCCGCTGGAGGAAGCCCAACAGGTACTCGCTTCTTTTTGAACTGCCGCTCATGCAACGTCATTGGACAGCTGAACACACTCGGAGGAAAGCACCAACCGCCTGATCTGTTACGTCAGCTAACAGATGACTGCGCTGACTAGCATGAGTGATGGGACGATAAGGGGGGCCATCCTGCCCACCCAGAGAGAGCGAGGCCAACTGTGCTCTACGGATGGATGTAGCATCACCAGAGTTTAAATATGAGTCTGGATATGACGCTGAACACGTGGACTCAACTTCTTTAGCTGACCCTGGCGAGGCCTGTTCTGAGTGGAACCTGTCCTGGAAAACAGCTGCATGACCTTGGCCACCGTGCTGTAGCTCAGTTTCAGGGTGTTAGTCTTCTTATAGCCCAGGCGTCTTTATGGAGAGCAGCAATTCTATTTCTCACATCTTCAGAGATTCTTTACCATGAGGTGCCGTGTTGAATATCCAGTGGTCAGTGTGAGTGAATTGTACCCAAAACACCAAATTTAACAGCCCTGCTCCCCGTTCACACCTGGAACCCTGCAACTCTAACGAGTCACATGACGCCAGGGAGGGACGACGACACGACTGGGCACAATCTGGACACGTTCACTGTGAGGTGGACTCACTTGTGCTGCCAGCTATTCAGACATTAATGTCTGTGTGTTGTTCTTTTCAGAGGACAGTGCATCTGCTCTGCTGTACAAGCTGCACACTGACCCCTTTAACTTATATCAGAGCTTCAGTTCTACAGTGACGTCCCATCAAAAGAAATATAACACTTGCAGAAATGTGAGGGGTGCACTCACTTTTGTGAGATACTGTAGGCCGATACTGATACTAACTATCTAACCTAAATTATATTTATCCTGATATTTACCAAATTTCATTTTTTAAAGTATTTTTATTGTGGTAAGATCTGTGTTCACACTGTCAGCAGCGACTTTCTTTTTGGCTTGGTTGAAGCGAGCCCTGAGTGCTGAGTGATGCAGCTTACTGATGGAGGCACTGCAAGTGGGACTAGATTCCCATCTCTGGTACAGATGCTGCATGTAAGCGCCAGATATCAGTACAGGATCAGAGCAACACTATAGTGTTTAATAGGAATACACTATATTTCCAAAGGTTTTCACTCCCCCATCCACATCACTGAATCCAGGTGTTCCAGTCTCTTCCATGACCACAGGTGTATAAAGCCGAGCCCCTCGGCCTGCAGACTGCTTCTACAGACATTAGTGAAAGAATGGGTCGCTCTCAGGAGCTCAGTGAATTCCAGCGTGGTGCCGTGATCGGACGTCACCTGGGCAGCAAGTCCAGTCGTGAAATTTCCTCACTACTAAATATTCCACAGTCCACTGTCAGTGGGATTATAACAAAGTGGAAGCGATTGGGAACGACAGCAGCTCAGCCACGAAGTGGTCGGCCACGTAAAATGACAGAGCGGTCAGCGGATGCTGAGGGGCATAGTGCACAGAGGTCACCGACTTTCTGCAGAGTCCATCACTACAGACCTCCAAACTTCATGTGGCCTTCAGATCAGCTCAAGAACAGCATAGAGAGCTTCATGGAATGGGTTTCCATGGCCGAGCAGCTGCATCCAAGCCTTACATCACCAAGCGCAGTGCAAAGCGTGGAATAAGTAAAGCGTGGAATGGAGTAAAGCGCCGCCACTGGACTCTAGAGCAGTGGAGACGTGTTCTCTGGAGTGACCAATCACGCTTCTCCGTCTGGAAATCCGATGGACGAGTCTGGGTTTGGCGGTTGCCAGGAGACGGTACTTGTCTGACTGCATTGTGCCGAGTGTAAAGTTTGGTGGAGGGGGGATCATGGTGTGGGGGTGTTTTTCAGGAGTTGGGCTCGGCCCCTTAGTTCCAGTGAAAGGAACTCTTAAAGCTTCAGAGATTTTGGAGAATTTCATGCTCCCAACTCCCATCATATTAAACCCTATGGATTAAGAATAGGATGTCTCAATTTCATATGCGTGTGAAGGTAGATTGTACCTGCAGACGAACTGCGTGCTCGTGCTTTCTCTTCATGTCGTTGATGTACCATGCCACTCCGGTCATTGTGTAGATCGCCTCCTCCACCACCTCATACCCCCCCTCCTCAGGATCAAAATGTTTGGCTATTTCCTGAAACAAACAAACAAAAAAAAACACACACACAAACACAAACAAAATCATGTAAACACAACAAGTAAATAAAAATAAGTTTCAAACTGGGTACAACCTAACACTTCTCCATATTTATATGTTGTAGTCATGGTGACCCCTGATTCCTATCACTACTCCTGTAAAGAAACCTGAACCATTTCACACCAAATCACTCTGGATCACTCTACATCTCACAGACTCCGTTATGGGGAATTAAAGAGAAAAAAAAGGTCACAATGACTGCAGTTGTTGAGAGATCATGATGTGGGAGTGTGTTTCAGAGTGCGGTGCTGACCTGAAGCAAGAGGTGGTATTTCAGGATTCGCTGGACAGGTTTGAGGAGATAGGAGCCGAGCGGAAGTGAGCGTTTCAGAGCCGCCTGACGCTCCCGGAAAAACTTTGCCAGAGTTTTATTCCTCATACAGTCAGTCAGAGCAGCGACGGAGCTAAAGAGAAAATAATCACCAATACAGCCGTCAATACTGATCAATCATTGACTGACTGGCCAGCAAAAATTTCAGTTTTAGTTAAAATTGCACATACAGAGTCTCTAAGTTACACATCCTTCACAGAGACACACTTTGGCAAATTTTAATACACAGTTACTGCGGATTCATTGAATTTAACACACTGTGGGCAATAATATAATATGTGGCCTTTGCAAATGTTATTTTTTTATTTAGCAAATAAACAGAGATGGTGCTTTAAAATTAGCAGAACAGAACGTCCACATCTGTCCATCTGCGGAGAGACAGAACACTAACTGCACGTTTTCACAGCTAGAGGGCAGCACAGCATCAGCTCCTCACATTCAACCACACAGCAGAACAACACAGTCAACATACAGAAACAAACAGCTTTAACACAAACATCCAGAAATAACCCTGAAACACCGGCGCTGCTCTCACTTCACTCACTTTAATCATGATACAGTAACAAAATATAAGTCCATTATATAAAGACAGTAAGGCTCATATTTCTCTGATTATCTGGCATCTATGCTCAGAACTGGAAGCTTTGCTGGAGACGTACTCACTTTGGGTAGTTGGTGCAGTACTGAGTGTAGATCTCAAAATATTCACTCTAATAAACAACAAACAAACAAACACCAGTGGTTTATTCACACACGTTTCTACACACCTATCTGTTCACTCATTTCTATTTTAAACATTTTTACGTCTTGTAAGAATGTGTCTTGTCAGCGATTCACTTTACATTACCTAAAGGATTTAAGCCACTCCTTGTCAATCAACATCCTGTATATGTTAAATACTTTATCCCTGCAGGTCCTTTTCCTTTTTTGTTATTAAATATGAAAATAAATAAATAAACAAATAAAAATTAATTTAAAAACCTGACCTTTAGTACGAAGCACCTGGCGATGGCCACAGGGTCATTCTCACACATATCCAGTGCCTGCAGGAGCTCACTGACCACAAACAGACAACAACCATCAGATAAATAACAGGAAAACAAATATAAACTAAGAAAAGAAATAATGAAAAAATAAACAGTGTCTCAAAACAGGAAAGGTCCACACAGTGAATTCACACCGGAGAAAAAGTACACACTGTGATTTTACTGACACATGATATCATAAAACTTTTTCTCCTGATTATTAATACTGTGTGTTTTTTTTCGCAGTTCCAACTAATCAGATGTCTGGAAAAATTAATATTGTAAAAACCTGTAAAATTTCTTACATTAATAATACATTACGCAATGTTATACTTTGCCATGTTGCCCACCTAAAAAAAGACATGCCCCACAAACTCCCCTAGTCTGGCTCTTAACAACCCCGGCACAATCGATAACACAAGCTAAATGATCGTTAGCTAAATACGGCGATTCTTCTCTGTTAGATTTAATGTTTATTTTTACTGTAGCGTGTTCTTCACGCTCACATCCATGTGCTAGAGCCATATTGTGAGCTCTGACTTCAGGAGGTGCTGGATTCATTTGGAAATTTCACTTTTAGTTTGTTTTCCACTAATAAGTCGACATTCCCTCCAGCAGGAGGATCACAGCACATTGTGACTGGTCTCAGTAAAAGATCACATCTGGAACTGTGACTCTACAAACATCAACATCAGGATAATGATTAATAAATGATATATTACACAGCTGTAACACAATCAAATCCCCCAGTGAACTCAGTGTTCAGTTACAGGAAATAGTTTCTAAAAAGGGAATGAATGACATCACGACTGTGTGAACACTTCAGTTTATCATGCAGATCTGAGAGCGTGCAGGAAAAACACAGCAACCAGTTCAGTAACACAGCAAGCCCTTCTTCACAGACTTCCAGCAGAGAGGAGCTTTCTGACCCGTTCAGGTAAATCAAGTGATGAGAGCTAGAGCTGAAATACTGATACTGGTACTGAAACTCAGAGACAGCTGCTATATGAGAATCTTGGCTCTTTATCTTCATTTACCAAATCTGCAGTAGGAAATCTGGGTGTGATCTTAGACTCTGAGCTCTGTTTAATCTGCATGGATCTGCATCTGCTTTTTAACATGTGAGAAACATCATTAAAGTTCAGTCTTTTCTCTGTCGGAGCAATGCAGAGAAACTTGTCACTGCATTTCTTCAGCAGAGTTGATCACTGCAATGATCTTGATCCTCTACAACTCATACAGAACACAGCAGTACGGATCCTTACAACACCAACACACAGAGCTCATATCACCCCCGTTCACACACTGCCCTGACTGCCCGGATCTTTTAGGAGAGGTTTAAAGCTCTGCTGCTGGGTTTTAACGCTCTAAATGACCTTAAAGCTCCTGGACGTCTGTCTGTCTATGATCATAAATCTGCAGATACTGACCTTCTGCAAACACCTTCTGTAAAATACAGAAAACATGGAGAGACTCAGAACCAAACAGTTATTTCAATGTTTCAACACCTCAAACTGGAGCACCTGCACACATCCCTCCTTCCCACTCTTCCACTCATCCCTTCATCATTTACTGTCTCCTCATCGGACGAGTAAGAGTAGCTCTCCTGTATCTCTGAACAACACAATGTTAGGAAGAGTTTACAGGTCAGTAAAGGTCACTGATCTGATCTGTTACACCAGAATAAGTTTTTCCATCAGTAGAATATTATTTGTAACCTCAGCATTCTTTAAAGAAATATAGATCAGAATGAGAATCAGTCACTTCTCAGGGTTTCAGTGCTAAAAGTAAAAACACTGAACAGCGCCTAGAAAATCAGACAGCTGCGGGATGAAGTTCTAACTGTGAGAAAAAGAGGAAATGTGTTCTGAATCACTGGATTTAGGAATAAACCTCTTTATTACATCACAACACAAACAGATAAACAAACAATGTCAAACAGATCAGACACAATGAAGTACAAAATACTGTCAATCTTTATCAGCAGTGACTACAGTCGAGATAAAACTGCATTCACTTTGCTTACAGTCACAATAAATCATATTATTCCAGAAAATCTGCATTATTTTTGCCCAAAATAAAATTCTCAATGAGATTTTTAAAACATAAATCAGAAAAAGTTCTCACGTTTTGTTTAAACTCGTTATATTTCACTACTGAATAATACAGAGTTACTCCAGTTTATATTGTGTATTTTTTATTCTAAAATGTATGAGAATAATTTGTTTTGGTCAAATGGGAGATTTGATGATTCACAAACTTTCATAAAGACTTTAATCTGAACTTTAATATGAATCATAATCAGAGATAAGACAGAACGTTAGAAATTTAGTTCAGTTATAAACGATTTACCGATTCGCCTCAGAGCTCTGTGCTTCTGAGTATTTATGCTCCATACCTGTTGAACTCGTAGATGTCCTCTATGTTCCCGAAGAGAGCGCACACCTGTTCTGGACCGATGGGCAGTTCAGCCGTGTCAATAATGTGGGCGAGATAGTCCTGCAAAAAAATAAGGAGCTCATTAGGAGAACACCATACAGCACATTTATTACATTTAAAGTCGCTCAACTTTACTGACAATTGCAACAGATCGTCAATCAGATCAGACTCGCAGGACAGCAGGCACAGAGAATCGTCACACTGTAACTGCAGCCTTTCAGAAAACAGTCTGATTTAATCAGCGCTGTTTTCCTGAACGTGGTTCCTCTGCATTATCAAGATTTGTTCTGATGCTGATGTGGAACCGTAACACAGGCAGATTTTACAGGCATGCACAGGTGAGCGTGCGAGTTCTCTTCACTCTTTAACTGTGTGGAACTGCACTGCATGTTCCTGCATGTTCAAATGGAGACAGTCAACACTTATGTAACGTGATAATCCAGCTAACAGGATGAGCAGCTCTCTAAAGGTCAGAACTGGCTATCAGACTCATTCATGAGCAAACAGGCAGGAGCAGAACCTTCAAACTCCAGTTTATCAGGAACTTGAGCTGCAGTGTTTTAGACCATTTCAGATGTTCCTGCTGAATCGTTCACATCATCAATTAGCGATCTGCAGGAAGAAGTGCCATCAGAGCTGCAGTGGAAACCTTCTCAGATGTCCCACAGTGTTTCAACATCAGGACTCTCAAACATACGGCCCAATTACAGTTCTTATCCAGCCTGATTACAGATTTTCTGGAGCTAACTTACAGTTCCGATTTGGCCTGACTCTGGTTCTTATCCGGGCCAATTAAGTTTTTTTTATCAGGCCCGATTACAGTTCATATGTGGCCAAATTTACGGTTCTTATCTGGCCCGATTACAGTCTATCTGGCTTGATTTTGATTCTTATCTGGCTCCATTAAATTTCTTATTGGGCCTGATTACAGTTCTCATGCGGCCAATTTACGGTTCATATTGGGCCCAATTTCAGTACCTATTTGACATGAATAAGTTTCTTATTAGGCCCAGTTACGGTTCTTATCCGGCCAAACTACAGCTCTTATCTGGCCAATTACAGTTCGTATGTGACTAAGTCACAGTTCTTATCAAGCCTGATTACAGATACAATCTGGGGTGATTTTGATTCTTATCTGTCCCCATTAAGTTTCTTATCAGGCCTGATTACATGTGAAAACTCACTCTTCACACGTAAACAAAAGGTGTGATTACTGTTAAACACCTGTTTTTTGCACACTTCCATGTGAAACAGATGTATCTTTTCTGGGAGGCTCTACAGTCTCACATTAGCGTTCAAAACATTCTGTGACAAGTAAATATTAATGCACGGTATGCGCGTAAT
Organism: Pygocentrus nattereri; assembly: GCF_015220715.1. Taxonomy (NCBI): domain Eukaryota; kingdom Metazoa; phylum Chordata; class Actinopteri; order Characiformes; family Serrasalmidae; genus Pygocentrus; species Pygocentrus nattereri. The sequence continues at coordinate 51,583,061 of NC_051214.1, forward strand.
TAATGTGTATAACTTTCAGATAAATTATGGTAAAATTCATGGTAAAAGCACCTTTATGGGATGTTGATGTTACTGCTCTGTTATTGGTCTAATAAATTAATTATTTAGTCAGCCCACCTGATGCTGTTCTACATGGCTGATTAGACGCTCTAAAAGACGCAGCCAAACAAGACAGAGGATCGAGAACCGAGGCCGCTATAGTGAACACTCATTTGCTTTGTTACTACATTACTGTATTTTATTGTTATTCATTATTATTATTATCTGCTCCTAGCTTTTTTGAGACCTTAATTTTGCTGTAGAAATGTCAGAACTGTGCTTCTTGTTGTAGCTTGTAGTGTGGCCTGTGAACTAAAATGAGTTTGACTCCTGATCTACACTGATTCTCTAATAACAAACTCAGGGAAGAAGTGCAGCTCATACAGAACAGTTACAATTAAAGTACTAAAGTAAAATAACTCCATCCCTCAGCTGATGTGAACACTAATGGAATAAAGAGATTAACTTGGTTTCAGCTCTGTTGGGGGGGCTATAATTGAATTAGGACAGCGAGTGCACATTTACTGACATCAGATTATCCTCCACACCTGGTTAACAGGTAAAGCTGTGCCAGTAACACTCTGGTAGTGATGTAATCAGTGTATGCAGCTCGTTCAAAGACCGGTCACTCCTGGTCAGTTCACACGCCTTTGTATCAGATTATTTCTGGATGGAGACTGTTCACATTTTATTATTAAATATTATTAACAGAAATCAAAGACATTTTCAGTGAACTGTCGCTTCAAGCCAGTGTGGTGAGTTTTCACCTCCACAATGCTGCGCAGGTCTCTCACATACATCCTCTCCGTCTCAATGATCTCCATGACGACACGGTCCAGGTATGTGAGCTGGGGGTTGGGGGCCATAGTTTGAGAGGCAAAGGGGATCAGACTGTTCACCGCGCCGTCACCGTTATTTTTCTGGACACAGCGTCCCGGTTTAGCGTCCTGCGTCTTGCTGCTCTCTGCTGAAGGATGCAGGTCCAGCTCCAGGTCATCCTCAGTGGACAGCGCGGTGCCGGCCGGGGCGATATCGTCCCGCGACGAGCCGGATCCGGATGAGACGGTGGACACCACGCTCACGGGTCTCACACCTTCAGGGAAATCGGAGCAGTCGGAGAGTGTAGCTGTGGACGCTCGGTCACTGCTGCTGACCGAAGCAGTGGACAATCGAGGAGATTCTGCAGGGGAAACAAATTTTCTGTTTACAACTAATCAAATTAGTTAGATAATTAATAACACAATGATTCTAACATTAAGTACATCAAAAACATAAACAAGATACAATTAACAGAAGTTTAAATCTGGGCTCACAATGATCCGATTTGATTATGATTATTAAGAAATGATTCAGTGATTTGATTTAAAAACACAGAGTAAATGAATGTAGTGATGTTATAATACCGCGTATCGTAATGTATCAAATGGTATCGCAGCTTATTGGTATATTATGGCTTACGTTAGCTTGATGCTAGAGCATTAGATCAGGACACTGTAGGGCAGCTTTTGCTTTAAATATTGTACTTTTATAACATTAATATAGTAATATGTCTGCCCTGCGATGGACTGGCGGCCCATCCAGGGTGTATCCTGCCTTCCGCCCGAAGACTGCTGGGATAGGCTCCAGCACCCCCGCGACCCTGACGGAGAAGCGGCTTAGAAAATGGATGGATGGATAGTAATATGAGGCAGAATTTCAGCAATTCCTTTCGAAAAATGTATTTTATGGAGACTCGTCTCAAATTGAGGAACTATTTTTACAGCAGCTGAATATGAACAATACAAACAGTACTGCAAGATGTACATTATCAGCAATAATGTGGTTTGTTAGAGTGAGTGTAAACGCCGACATCTGAACTCTGCAGCATCAAATAAGCAGACAGAGACCTCCTGAGCAGGGCGAGCAGGGGGGTCCCAATTAACTTCAAAAATGACTCTGGTGTGTTTCATCTGAAGTGTGGAAAGACGTCTAAACAGCCTGACAACAGAGCAAACTATCTCCTCTGCTTCTTTGGAGAAGACGAGTTTCTAATGTTGATTTTTGATAAGAGTGTGTTTTATCGTCTCTTCATCAATTCTGAATTGGTGATTATAAAATGAGTGTGAATTTGGAAAACAATGTTTGAAGCTCATAAAATCCGCACATTTGACTGCACATAAATTATAATGCGCTGAGGTTTCTCTGTTCTGTAAAAGCAGTGAGACACTCGAGGCTGTTACAGGGATTTCACTCGGCTCTGTGTCATAACTGCAGCAATGCAGGGAGTCTTGCAGATTATTGATCTAATATCACACAACGTGAATTAACCTAGTGACTCCAGACAGAACAGATTCAGAAAGTTCTGTTGACGTTATCACAGTTTCTATGCATCATAAAATCTACCCAATCAGCTGTGACCTTTTACTTACTTGTACGACTTTTGATTAGATTTTTTGGTTCAATGTTGTGTGTCGGTGAGAACACTAATGACACCGAGACCAGAACTAAAACGCAACAATTTGTTACCTTCTGCTTTGATCCGGATCGAGGGATCAACGACAAGTATAAACGCACTGTAAGTGTGTTCACACTGTTTAGGACTGATTGCTCAGAACAAGAAAACATGAGCAATAAAGAATAAACTTTTTACTCCAGTGATAAACAGTCCTGCTTGATTCATCTGTGACTCCACCATTTCTTCATTCCATCACCATCAGATCATCTACTCATCAATAAAGCACTTTCAGAATGATCATCCAGCCAATCCAATCGTCCCCGTTAATATTCACAGCTATCTGGATCAGCCTGATGCTAAACCTTTCAATTCATGAATTAATAATAAACTAATTACATTTATGGCATTTGGCTGATGCTCTTACATCCAGAGCGACTTACAGTTTGATCATTTTTACACAGGTAGGCGAAGGTGGTGTTAGGAGTCTTGCCCAAGGACTCTTATTGGTTTAGTGTAGGGTGGTTACCCAGGTCTACAGTGTAGAAGGCAGAGGTGTTAATCACTACACTAACCAACCACTAATTAAAAATCTGTGCCAAGTGTAATCACTGAGAATTTGGAATCACATCAGACTTAATATAAATTATGTTCACATACCATCCGGACAGCTGAGAGACAGTTTTCGAGTAAACCTGAACAGAACTGAACCTGACAAAAATATAAGCCATTAAAAATAACCTTCAGAGTTTAGCTTCATGTAAAAGTGCCACGTTTCAGGTTAAACTCAGTAACATCTGCCACAAAAAAAAACAAAACATATATGAAAACACAGTAACACAGTCAGTGCTGTTAAAGTCTGCAGTGTTGAGAGTCTATTCAAAGGCCCATATCATAAAAAAGAAAAAAAATTCTCCAGTTCATACAGTCCCACCCATTAAGCCTACAGTTTGGCTCCACCCACTCACACAAGTGTTGTGAGCCCAGACTGCTTTTTGAATAAGGCACAAAACAGGATAGCCAATCAGAACAGAGCTCATTTACATAACTAACACAGACCTCAAGGAAATGGTATTGTGTATATGGGCTCCTCAATCTTTTAACTAAAACACTGCAGTAATGGGATCACAGGTGTTACACAAGTCAGCCTGTTGAGTTCAGGTGGAAGAGACGCTATGAGGAGGAGGGCCGGGCAAAGCAGGAAGTCATGCAGAGGTCAGCAGGTCTGGGCTGTGACTCATAAAAGAATGCTGAGGGTGAACAGCAGGAAATAGGTCTACATCCTCCTCCTCCTCCTGCTCCTCCTCCTCCTCCTCCTCCATTGGAGCATTTTAAAAGTAAACATATTCAAACAGTGGACTTCAAAAAAGTGGACTTTCACCCCAACACCATTAACAGACAGCTGGAGAACAGATTCATATGTTCAAACAATAATAATACTAATAATACTACTAATAATAATAATAACAGTGAAATGATAATTCATTCTATTATATTTGAACAGAGTCTATAAATGAAAACTCTTCTGTGTGTAAATATCAGGCTGTTGCTGATGGTTCAATTTGACCAGCTCTAAACTCTAAACACCAACACTGATGAGCTGTGAACTCATTTAGTTTAACAGCACTTAATATACAACAATCTCAGCAACTGTTAGAAGAGCGAGTTCCAACACTTCAAACAAGCAAAGCAGAGCACAAAATGACCCTAAACCGGAGTGTTCAATCTTACGTCCGGAGGGCTGCTGTTGAGCTCTGCTTAGTCTGAATGAAACCCTCTGCATGTAAGACTGAACACTAAAATGATCCATCAACATCAGAACAAACTCACCAAACCAGCGGGACAGACTGCGATTAAACAGCCTCCTCTCCACCCAAACCCTCCTGAGCTGAGAGACCTTCAGCTCCGGCTGGAGAACCGAACCCCAGACCTGCTGCACCCTCCGCTCCACAACACCCATAACTCCCTCTGACAAACTACTGCAGCCTCAGAAACTCCACACCATCCTTAGAGTCCTCAGGAGTTTGGCTCTCCTGCTGGAGGACCTTTGAGCTGAGAAACATCTGGAACCATTATGCTCGTTCAGCTGTTAGAAACAGCTGCAGACATTCTACCTTTTCGCCGAGAACCACGTGTTCAGAAGGAGAACGCCTCCCTCAGGCGAGGCACACGTGTGTGTGTGCGTGTGTGTGTGCGTGTGCGTGTGTGTGTGTGTGTGTGCGTGTGTGTGTTCTACAGAGCAGTAAAACTGAGACACGGACATGAATGTCAGACAGGTAAGTTTAGTCTTAATGACTGAGTTAAAGGGCAAATACCCTACATTTTACTTGCATTTCATGTTTTCCACTGCGGTCCACTATAATGTAACTGGGCAGAGCTAAACTGCTGTAGGCTGAATGGGTGGAGCTAAACTGCTGTAGGCTGAATGGGTGGGGCTAAACTGCTGTAGGCTGAAAGTGTATGTGCGCTCGTCTTTTCGTGTTCATGATGTGACGTAAATCCTTAAGTTGGCAACTCTGGTTTTAATGTTTATTCCTACTTTCAGTGTTTTTTGTGATTGTTTTAGTGTAAAATAGTGATTTTACTGTATATTCACTGAATCTACATTTTAAATAAAATAATGGAGATGAATTAATTGTGATGTCTGATCTGCACTTAACTGAACTTCTAATCAGACTTTTGTTCTTTACTACACTCGCCGCTCATCTCTCTGAACTATAACCCCTACAGGTCAGCTGACCTTTTCTCTGAGCAATGTGTTTGAAGCTGAGGGTCGCTCTCTGTTGGTGACTTCAGCGACGGTCAGCAGTGAGCAGGCGAGGCTGGAAGGTCACTGCCTCCAGCAGAGATTAGATATTTATCTGGTGTCTGAAGTTTGTTTCTGTAGCTTTAGCACGGGCACTAAGACGCTAACATAGCTAACAAGAAACAGAAGCATACTAGCATAGCCACCAGCATTAGCCTAATCACGTGCGTTCAGCTAAAACGGCGCTAAAGTCGTCGTCCTTCATGAATGATCTGTTCCTCCTTAAATGGTGCAGGAGTTACATGGTTTAAGATGCTATTTTAAGGTGGAATGAAAAATTCATAATAGATAAAAGTTCTTCAAAAGGAAACAAAACAATCAGACATCAAACAACTACAACTGGGGTGGGGGGCTGTGTGTGTGTTAGGGGGCTTCTCTTTTGCAGAATGATGTTCTGTTGGTGTTCATGTAGCTGAACAGCATCACTAGTACTGCCTTTATTATAACTGTATTGAACTATAAGACATTTTGGACCATCCACTGGCGCTGACAACCATTTGACACTCAACTCAACAGTTCTACCAAATATGCTAATGATGCAAACAACAAAGGGAAGGCAACAGCTATCTTAATGCTAACCAGTGAACCATTCTTTAAATCTGAGTCACCAATACAGAAATAAACAATTCTTCTTCTTATTATTATTATTATTATTATTAATCCTACTACTACTACTACTACTAATAATAATAATAATAATAATAATAATATGGCTAAATGACAAACTGAGACAGTTGTGAAAAAAGAGTAGCCGTTACAGCACACCACTGTGTTTATTAATAAAATAAAAAGTATTATTACTATTAAAGCACTGATATCTGTTAAACTGTACTCTAGTTACTGCAACTCCCTGAGCAGACTGACTCACTCAGAGTTAAGCATTACATCATTCTTCATCTACAAATTTCCACTCCTCTAATAGACAGTATAGTCAATATAGTCAAATATTCCTTTAAGACTCACCTCTTCTTTTCTAATCCTAACAATAAACACAACTGACTGCTGTAATCCCCACTGAGGAGTTTAACAACAGTGGCACAGTGAGAAGGAAACATCCCATAATGTTCTTCTCTGCGCAGGTCAGGTGGGATTATACTGATATGCACTGCTTTTGGAAATAAACCTTGACTACCCAACAAGCCCCCCCCCCCCCCAAGGACCCCCAGTATGAACACAGCCATGTTACAGTGCGAGGTTCTGTATCCAGGACTCAGCGCCTCCTGACAAAACTGACTCAGTTCCACTGAGAGTTAAAACACAGAGAGCTTCAACTCCTCATATTCAGTTACTAATATATCACATATACCACAATTCCTACAGTTTCCATCACAATTCCTACAGTTTCCATCACAATTCCTACAGTTTCCACTGTCCCAACCTTTTTGGAGTTGGGTTTGTATAATTAGTTAGGTTCCCTAACGCACCACAAAATTTCAGAGACTTCCATCTGACTGATATAGTGCATCCCAGAATGCACTGCAAATGGAAAGAATAACAAAAACTTTGTCATTTTGTCCACTCTGTATTCACACTGAAGAATTTAGCACTTTAAATGATCTATATCACCACATTGTCCAGCTCTAATTCTTACAGCAGTGAGAGCAGAACAGAGTGACCGCATAGAGGAAAACTCCAACAGAACAGAATGACCACAGCACAACACCGTACAGACCAAAACCACTTTAAACTAGACATGCAGAGTTCTTATTAAACTCTCACAGAGAGCTACAACACTGACTTCACATCTGACTGACCACGACACTGACTACAGGCCTGACTGACCACAATTCTGACCGAACGTCTGATTAGCCACAATACTGACTGCACATCTGACTGACCACACCACTGACCATGCATCTGACTGACCACACCAATGACCGCAAATATGACTAACCACAACAATGAATGCATGTATGACTGACCCCAACACTGACCACAAGCCTCACTGACCGCAACACCAACCACAGGCCTGACTGACCACAATACTGACCACAACATTTACCACACACCTGACTAGGGGTGGGAATCTCTAGCCAGCTCACGATTTGATTTGATTATGATTCAGAAGGCTGCGATGCGATTATAAAATGATTATTTATTTTTCTCATTGTGTGACAACTTGGAGCTTTCAAAGCTCAGTATTTGTAATGATCTGTAATGAATTTACTTCCAGTATGTTTTATTTATAACTCAAATGGAAGTGATGTGGCAGGTGAACTGGAAGGCTCTCCTTCACTGCTCTTGTTTGGAGCACACGAGACACTGGCTGCCACTCATCTGTGATAAAATATGCTGTTACAGTAAAATAAGATCCTGTGGCAGCGGGTTAGAGCTAATCTACTCGTTTTCTTCAGTGATTTCATAACTTTGGTTTTAGTTTCATTGTAGAGAGTGAGGGGTTGTGTAAGTAAAATATCTTTGAGATGGACGTATCTCGCCATAGCGCGAAAGCCCTGGTTCTCAAACAAGTACGGATGCAAATCCTTGGCAATAAAAGTTGCGATAGTTTGTAGTTCGCTTCATCCTTGCTGAGTTGGGTGGACGTTTTGACATCATTTGCTCGACGGTCCTCCGGTTGGCAGCAAATACAACTGTGGAAAATGGATGTAAACATGTAATATGGTTTTCCCCTCTACTCCACAGCAGCCAAAGTGTTTCCATTCACTAGCTCAGGGGTCGGCAACCTGCGCTTCTTTTACTGGCCGCATTCGGCTCCACATCAATATTAGATTTCTAGATAAAAATAAAATAATCCTCCTCTGCAGTGAAATAAAGCTCTACGGATCGTTCAAACACAGTTTTAACAATGAATGATCTTAATTAATTACATGAATATTCATGAATACAGCCTATAACTGCTAGATGAACATTAATAATTTGGAGATGAATATAGACTTCTATGCATTTATAATCACTCCAGCTGGTTTCCTGATACATTTAATCTCCAACGAGAAACTGACTTCAGCCTCGTAGCTAAAAAGTAGAACATTGAGAGACATTTGCGAGAAACTGTTCTACTTTTGTGGGAAAGTTTCCAGCTGGTGATGCTCAACTTTGAGCTAAAGCTTAAAGTTGAGCAAAGTAAGTCTGCGTTTTTGTTCGTTTCATTCATTACAGTTTTAGCTTGCACTAGGACATTAGCACGTACTGAGACACCTACAGCCAAGATGGTAAAACTGACTCAAAATGTTGTGGCTCCCAAGGTGGTTTCATTTTTGTTGAAAAGCCAAAATGACCCTTATTAACGTTTGGGTTGTGACCCCTGCACTAGCTTTTAATGTAGTGTACGCGACTGTCCAGATGCTGCATTTCTGCACTTTACTTTCCATCAACCTTCCGTTATTAATTCATATTTAGAAAATCGATTTTTAACATTTGTGAAGCAAATCAGAATTGTCCATGTCTGCATTGCGATGCATCTAAGAAACCAAACACTGAACGCACGGCTGACCGCAGGCTTGACTGACCCCAAAACTGACTGCAATATTAATATAATAATATAATATATACTGACTACAATATTGACCACAACACTGACTGCAGGCCTGGCTGACCACAATACTGACCACAGACCTGACTGAACACTATACTGAACACAGCACTGATCGGACATCTGACTGAACTCACCATTGACTGCATGTCTGACTGACCACAAACACTGACCAATTACAATGGAGAATAATATAAATAATCAAAGTCAGCCTGATATCAGGGCTAGTACTGATGAAGTTCTCAGACAGCTGATCTGGAATCAGATTCCTGTTTAAAGTATTTACAGTAACTTTGGTGATAAGAACAGATCTGAGATCAGCACTTTATCAATAATCTGAGTTCCATCAATACAGAAACTAATCAACCCCATTCAGCATTTCTGATTACATAATTTAAAACGGATTAATTCTGCACTATAAACTGAAATGAAACCATTTTAACACAGTTCAAATCGGTCATTAAAGGATAAAATGTAAAAGTTATTGACGGTTAATTAATGGTGAAAATCAACTGATCAGAGGTCAGTGAATGTGAGTACAGTTTGACATTAAATAAAAATGGATCAAAACTTTATAATTTATACTAAAAAATATAATGAAGTCTCTGATTAAGTTTATACAGAATAATACTGAACAATGCAGCTTTCTGTACCTTCATGGGTTTTCTTCTTCTTTTTAATGAAAGATTTCCTTGCAAAGTCCAGCTGAACTCGACTCGATAAGGACTCAATCCTGACTGTTTAACTCCTCTAACAAAATATAACAACAATAACAATAACAACAAAAACAACAAATTACTAAACGTTTCAATTCGGCACTGAAAATAATTAAACTGAGAAACTAAATAAACCAAATAAAGAGAATAATCAGCACTGCTGTTCTCACTACTTTCTCCTGCAAAGACACAAACACTCATCCAATCAGAGCGAGAGAGCGAGAGAGAGAGAGAGAGACAGAGAGAGAGAGAGAGAGAGAGAGAGAGAGAGAGACAGAGAGAGAGAGAGAGAGAGAGAGAGAGAGAGAGAGAGAGAGAGAGACACTGGGCTCCGCCCCCCTCTCTCAGTCTCAGGTTAAAGAGGTTCTAATCTAGTTAATCCAGTTATCAGCTTTAGAGACAGACCGCCGTCTCTCCTCACAACATGCTAGTACACAGGGAATTGTTACCATGGAGACCTGAGGTCAAACTGCACTGACCTGCTGCAGCGCCCCTGGTTCCGTTACAACGCCACTGCACTAAACAATAATACAGGCATAAACAAAACAGCACCACCCTTTAAAACTAGACGTGCTCCTGTTTTTAATAAAACACCATTTAAATACATTTTATTTACTGAAACACTCAGAGCAGCAATAACGGACCCGGTCAGCAGCAGCAGCAGCAGGTTAGTGGGATTTCGCTAGCTCATCATTAACCTGGTTGTCTCCACAGTGACCACTCCAGCTCCTCCAGCCTGCGACGATGTAATGTTTATACAGTTTTCTTTCAGAGTGTAAAATTCACATAGAAGTACTTCGCCCTCATTAGACCGCGGGACACTAACCAATAAAATAAACAAACTCACTATGAATTTAGAGAACTTCGACTGACCTGCGATTCTCCTGTCTGATGCTCTTTCGTTTCTCTCTTTCTCTACAGATGCTCATAAAAATGTTTTTAATCAGCACCACAACGGTTTACTGAGGAAAAGCAAGCAAACACTTTACTGTACTGTATCAGAGCTCTGTTTAATTATCAATGACTAATTATTAATGTGCTGGTTCTCGTGCACAAACATTGACCTTATTCAGATATTTTAAATCTTTACATTTCCAAGTTCACTTTATGTCCAAAATATTATTATTAACTTGATATCTGCCGTAATTTCCTGACGCCTCTTTATTAAACTAAATTCTGAATATTCAGATCTGCTCTGCTGCATCAGACTATATAGATAATAAACATAAACAGAAACATTTTTCCTGCTTCACCAAAATTACCTGTAATGAAATGAACTTGCAGAAAATGTTCTTTCAAATAATTAAAAAAGAAGTCAAACAAAAATCTTTTATTAAACAATTTAAACCTTGAAAGTGGTAATCCACTGATATTGACTTTATTAAACTCATTAGATATTATGAGACATGATTGATCATCATTCAGTGCTGTTTATTACAGTCATTATAAAACTAACAGTGCAGCTTATAAACCATCTACAACAATACAATCCAAAAATCCAAAAAAGTAACGGATCAGAACACAGTATTGGATCAGGACACAGAACTCACAGCACATTTCTTACAACCCTAACATTAAGAGCCATCATGTAATCATCACATTCATGTAATAAAAGTGAATGAATTTAGTAAAAATAATGTAGGTTGATTTTAGTCTTGTCACATGACTGTTTTAGTACACTAAAGTGGAATATCCTGTGAAATAATGACAGTGTTCAGTATTCACAGCAAAGCTTTAGAGACGGTCTCACCTTCGCCCATCGGGACGTCGCGGGCCGCACCGTGAGATCCCTCAGGCATCCCCCTCTCTCCTCAGTCCTGTAAAAACAAACAAAACAGTCTGAATGGTGAAGAGAAAACTGGCCTGTTCACTAAAACCCACCGAGCAAGAGCACTTAAGATAAAAACTTCATTTATAAATGATCTATAAACATCTATAGAAGACACATCAGGTCTTTTCAGCCTATGCTGTAGCTTAGCTTTGTTAAATATTATTTTCCTTTATTTGCTTTTATTAACTTTGTAACTTCTGTTTCTCTTCTCTTTCCCTTCTCTTTCCCTTCTGTTTCTCTTCTCTTTCTCTTCTCTTTCTCTTCTCTTTCCCTTCTCTTTCCCTTCTGTTTCTCTTCTCTTTCTCTTCTCTTTCTCTTCTCTTTCTCTTCTGTTTCCCTTCTGTTTCCCTTCTGTTTCTCTTCTGTTTCCCTTCTGTTTCTCTTCTCTTTCTCTTCTCTTTCTCTTCTGTTTCTCTTCTCTTTCTCTTCTCTTTCTCTTCTGTTTCTCTTCTCTTTCTCTTCTCTTTCTCTTCTGTTTCCCTTCTGTTTCCCTTCTGTTTCTCTTCTCTTTCCCTTCTGTTTCTCTTCTGTTTCCCTTCTCTTTCTCTTCTCTTTCTCTTCTGTTTCCGTTCTGTTTCTCTTCTGTTTCTCTTCTCTTTCCCTTCTGTTTCTCTTCTCTTTCCCTTCTCTTTCCCTTCTGTTTCTCTTCTGTTTCTCTTCTCTTTCCCTTCTGTTTCTCTTCTGTTTCTCTTCTGTTTCCCTTCTGTTTCTCTTCTGTTTCTCTTCTGTTTCCCTTCTGTTTCTCTTCTCTTTCCCTTCTCTTTCCCTTCTGTTTCTCTTCTCTTTCTCTTCTCTTTCTCTTCTGTTTCCCTTCTGTTTCTCTTCTCTTTCCCTTCTGTTTCTCTTCTGTTTCCCTTCTGTTTCTCTTCTGTTTCCCTTCTCTTTCTCTTCTCTTTCTCTTCTGTTTCTCTTCTGTTTCTCTTCTCTTTCCCTTCTCTTTCTCTTCTCTTTCTCTTCTGTTTCCCTTCTGTTTCTCTTCTCTTTCCCTTCTGTTTCTCTTCTGTTTCTCTTCTGTTTCTCTTCTCTTTCCCTTCAATTTCCCTTCTTTCTCTTCTGTTTCTCTTCTCTTTCCCTTCTCTTTCTCTTCTCTTTCCCTTCTCTTTCTCTTCTGTTTCCCTTCTCTTTCCCTTCCCTTTCTCTTCTCTTTCCCTTCCCTTTCTCTTCTCTTTCTCTTCTCTTTCCCTTCTCTTTCTCTTCTGTTTCCCTTCTCTTTCCCTTCTGTTTCCCTTCTGTTTCCCTTCTCTTTCCCTTCCCTTTCTCTTCTCTTTCCCTTCCCTTTCTCTTCTCTTTCTCTTCTCTTTCCCTTCTCTTTCTCTTCTGTTTCCCTTCTCTTTCCCTTCTGTTTCCCTTCTCTTTCCCTTCTGTTTCTCTTCTGTTTCTCTTCTCTTTCCCTTCTCTTTCTCTTCTCTTTCCCTTCTCTTTCCCTTCTCTTTCCCTTCTCTTTCTCTTCTGTTTCCCTTCTCTTTCCCTTCTGTTTCCCTTCTCTTTCCCTTCCCTTTCTCTTCTCTTTCCCTTCTCTTTCTCTTCTGTTTCTCTTCTCTTTCCCTTCTCTTTCTCTTCTCTTTCCCTTCTCTTTCTCTTCTGTTTCCCTTCTCTTTCCCTTCCCTTTCTCTTCTCTTTCCCTTCCCTTTCTCTTCTCTTTCTCTTCTCTTTCTCTTCTGTTTCCCTTCTGTTTCCCTTCTGTTTCTCTTCCGTTTCCCTTCTCTTTCCCTTCCCTTTCTCTTCTCTTTCCCTTCCCTTTCTCTTCTCTTTCTCTTCTCTTTCCCTTCTCTTTCTCTTCTGTTTCCCTTCTCTTTCCCTTCTGTTTCCCTTCTCTTTCTCTTCTCTTTCCCTTCTGTTTCTCTTCTGTTTCTCTTCTCTTTCCCTTCTCTTTCCCTTCTCTTTCTCTTCTCTTTCTCTTCTCTTTCCCTTCTCTTTCTCTTCTCTTTCCCTTCTCTTTCCCTTCTCTTTCCCTTCTCTTTCTCTTCTGTTTCCCTTCTCTTTCCCTTCTGTTTCCCTTCTGTTTCCCTTCTCTTTCTCTTCTGTTTCTCTTCTGTTTCCCTTCTGTTTCTCTTCTCTTTCCCTTCTCTTTCCCTTCTGTTTCTCTTCTCTTTCCCTTCTGTTTCTCTTCTGTTTCTCTTCTCTTTCCCTTCTCTTTCTCTTCTGTTTCCCTTCTCTTTCCCTTCTGTTTCCCTTCTCTTTCCCTTCCCTTTCTCTTCTCTTTCTCTTCTGTTTCTCTTCTGTTTCTCTTCTCCTTCCCTTCTCTTTCCCTTCTCTTTCTCTTCTCTTTCTCTTCTGTTTCTCTTCTGTTTCTCTTCTCTTTCCCTTCTCTTTCTCTTCTGTTTCCCTTCTCTTTCCCTTCTGTTTCCCTTCTCTTTCCCTTCCCTTTCTCTTCTCTTTCTCTTCTGTTTCTCTTCTCTTTCTCTTCTCTTTCTCTTCTCTTTCCCTTCTCTTTCTCTTCTGTTTCTCTTCTGTTTCTCTTCTCTTTCCCTTCAATTTCCCTTCTCTTTCCCTTCTCTTTCTCTTCTCTTTCCCTTCTCTTTCTCTTCTGTTTCTCTTCTGTTTCCCTTCTCTTTCCCTTCCCTTTCTGTTCTCTTTCCCTTCCCTTTCTCTTCTCTTTCTCTTCTCTTTCCCTTCTCTTTCTCTTCTGTTTCCCTTCTCTTTCCCTTCTCTTTCCCTTCTGTTTCCCTTCTGTTTCTCTTCTGTTTCTCTTCTGTTTCCCTTCTCTTTCTCTTCTGTTTCTCTTCTGTTTCTCTTCTCTTTCTCTTCTGTTTCCCTTCTCTTTCCCTTCTCTTTCTCATCTCTTTCTCTTCTCTTTCTCTTCTGTTTCCGTTCTGTTTCTCTTCTCTTTCCCTTCTCTTTCTCTTCTGTTTCTCTTCTGTTTCTCTTCTCCCTTCTGTTTCTCTTCTCTTTCTCTTCTGTTTCCCTTCTCTTTCCCTTCTGTTTCCCTTCTGTTTCTCTTCTGTTTCTCTTCTGTTTCCCTTCTCTTTCTCTTCTGTTTCTCTTCTGTTTCTCTTCTCTTTCTCTTCTGTTTCCCTTCTCTTTCCCTTCTCTTTCTCATCTCTTTCTCTTCTCTTTCTCTTCTGTTTCCGTTCTGTTTCTCTTCTCTTTCCCTTCTCTTTCTCTTCTGTTTCTCTTCTGTTTCTCTTCTCCCTTCTGTTTCTCTTCTCTTTCCCTTCTCTTTCTCTTCTGTTTCTCTTCTCCCTTCTGTTTCTCTTCTCTTTCCCTTCTGTTTCTCTTCTCGCGTCAGTCTCGACTGCATATGTGGACATATTTCTATATTTATGGAGTCAAATTAGGGTCTTTAATGGTGACGAGAAAAAAAATATATTGCAAATATAAGATTAGCATTTTGCATTTTATGTTGCTGCTTTTTTTTGCAATACTTTCTCCCTTTTGCGTTTCTTTCTTTTGTTTGCGCGCCTCGCGTTTTACGTTCCTCGTTTTTTTTTGCGCTTCTCTCTTTTCTTTGCTCCGAACCATGTCTAGGTAGAAAGTGGTAAATCTGCACGTTCTGGTGTCTCCTTCTGCATCACACACACACACACTTGAACACAGTAAAGGCTTCATGACCATCTTATTAGTTCGGGTGCTGACAAAACACCAACATGTGCAAGACAGGAGTACTCCAGGACCAGGATTGGGAACCACTGGCCTGATTCAGTAGACCAGTAGTTTTCAGCTCCAATCCTGATGACCTACTGCCAAGTGTGTGTGTGTGTGTGTGTGTGTGTGTGTGTGTGTGTGTGTGTGATGCAGAAGGAGACACCAGAACGTGCAGATTTACCACTTTCTACCTAGACATGGTTCGGCACAGAAGGCTTACAACTTGTCCTCATTAGGTCCCTCAGCTTGTATATACCTGTATATATATCAGTGTATATACCTGTATATATATCAGTGTATATAGCTGTATATATATCAGTGTATATACCTGTATATATATATCAGTGTATATACCTGTATATATATCAGTGTATATACCTGTATATATATATCAGTGTATATACCTGTATATATATCAGTGTATATACCTGTATATATATCAGTGTATATAGCTGTGGTCCAGCTGGGCGACCGTCTGCCATGATACCAGTAAACCGAATTACCGCGCTGTGTGACGGTGGCTCCAACTGATGACGCGGAACGTTCACGGCGCGCCTTTCGCTCTTGGCCACGCCTCTTTCCCCGCCCCCATACAGAGGATAAAACCGGAGCAAAGAAAAGAGAGAAGCGCAAAAAAAAATGAGGAACGTAAAACGCGAGACGCGCAAACAAAAGAAAGAAACGCAAAAGGGAGAAAGTATTGCAAAAACAAAACAGGAACGTAAAATGCAAAATGCTAATCTTATATTTGCGATATATTTTTTTTCTCGTCACCATTAAAGACCCTAATTTGACTCCATATATATTGTGCTCTATTTACACAAAGTTAGGTTAGTTCATCATTTATGTTGAACAGACTCTCCCAAAGTTTTACGCTGCTGCGCTGACGTTGAACCGCGTGCTGCACTGGGTCGGTATGACCAACAGGTCAAAACCAGCTCTAAACAAAGTGACCGCTGGGCCCTGATTGGTGCTCTGGCTTTGCGCTTCTTTCGTTTTGACATGTTGTGTTCTTATATACGCATAAGCAAAAAGGAACAACAGATTTTGCATAATGTAGTGGAGTGAAAGTAAAAAGTCGCCCACAATGAAAATACTTCAGTAAATTACAGATAAATGAAAAAACTACTTCACTACAGTAACAAATTGCATGTACTTAGCTACTGTTCACCACTGAGTGGCACAACTCTGATTTTATGGGTTAAAGTGACACAGATCAGATTTTTTCAGAGTAGTGTGAACACACATCTGATCTTTTCAAATCAGCTCTCAGCCACTTTCATACATGCTCCTAGATCAGAAACTGACAGTCTTACCTACACAAATGTGAACCATCACTTTAGAGAGATCACACCTACTGTGACTAGGGTTTAATTTCAGAGATTTATGCTATGATGTCTAGTGAATATTTGTCCTCCTTAATCTAATGAGTGTTTTGGAAAGAGACCCAGAAGAGGTTTAGCCAACATGACTGGTTTTCTGTTGTTCATATCTGTATCTTACATGCACCTCCATCAGTGAGAACTGAATTTTAAGATGAATCATGTGTCCAACACCAGAAGAGGTTTGCAGGCAGATCTGACCAGATATAATTTACATGTCAGTCACAAAATGACACTGTTTTTCATTCTGTTTGGGGCTCAAAGCCTTTGGAAGGAAATATTTTCTGTAAGCCAAGAAATTCTTAAAACACAGTTTAGAAGATGCACTAAATTATATCTGCTGCATGGTCAGCTTGAGGCTGCATTAGACTATAAACACTGTTTATAAACTGAAAGTTATTTTATTCACCGCTGGAGTTTTCCTCCATCATCCTGGCCAGCATTTACATCCCAGCCCGTGTTAGCCTGAATGACACACTGCAAACCCTGACTGAGCAGATGACCGGCTTGGAACAAAAAAATATACAGACTCCCTTTTCATAATCATTAAGGACTTGAACAGAGCTAAATTAAACCACGAGCAACCATAATATATGCAGCACGTTAGTTGTCCCACCAGGGATAACAACACACTGGACCACTGCTACACTTCTTAAAGACACATATCGCTCTGTCCCCTGGGCTGCTCTGGGAACTCTAATGACTGCTTGGTTCACCTTATTCCAACCTACACACAGAAATAAGATTTGTGAAGACTGCAGTAAAAACAGTGACGAAACACTGAAGGCAAAGCAAGAACTGCAGGACTGTTCTGTACCGGAGTGTTTTTGAAATCACAACTGACAACCTGAATGAACAGACTGACTCTGCCATCTTACATCAGGTTTTGCAAAGAAATGTGTGTCAATAAGACCTTCTCCACAACAATAAAAAGGTGTGGTTCACAAAGTAAGGGCTGATGCCTACAGAAGTGGAGACAGGGCTACACTGAAAAGACCAAGCCAACGACCCAGCATCATTGGGGCAAGGCCCTCAAACACCTGGCTGATGACCTGAATGGCCTCTACTGAATGTCTGAAATGGGACAAATTCTCACCCCCTAATCACTCCAGCTCCCATCACACCACTGGCAACCAACCCCCCTCTGCTTCACTTCCAGACCATTTTTACACCACAATTTCACCAACATACATCATGAACACTCCAGTTGTTACACCATCAGCAAACAGTATATTGTTTGACCCTATATGTTCTGTATGTTGCTGTATATTATCGCCCATATATAATCTGCACATTGCGTGTATACTGTATACTGTGTTAGAGTATAGTATATATTGTCTGTGTATTACATGCACATTGTGTATATATTTCGTATAATACTATAGAGACACCAACGGCTGGAACCAAATTTCTTGTATCAACATACTTTGCCAATAAATCTGATTCTGAGTTATTGGCTATTACTGTTATTTATTAATATCCTCCTGTTTTTTTTTGTTTCTGGATTTGTTTGTTTTGTCTGTTTTGTTCTTTCTTTCACATCTCAGAGAATCCCAATTTATCCTGAACATTTGTTTTATATTTAAACTTGACTGTAACTGTTACCTCACCAGCGCAACAATAAAATTAATAATAATAATAATCAATAAACAACTGGATCTGAGCACAACATCAAAATGAAGCAACAAGGCTTGTAATGTGAACATAGTCTCAGGTACAGAGTGGAAGTGCTGCACCATTTAAGGTGGAACAAAAAAATTGAATAAGAAGCTGGTGGACAGGAAGTCAAGTTCGCTAACACGTGTGAGGTGAGTGTGAAATGATTTAGCAGTTAGCACGAAGCTTCATTACTCATCAGCTACATTAGACGCACAAACCTCAGACACTGAACACGTCTGATCCACTGAATTTGGGGCAACAAGGGGGCAAGTGACTTTCACAGAAGTATTGCTTAAAGAAGCGAAGAAAAGCATAATGGAAGCCACCACAGCAAAACAGGAGCCTGTCCTCTGTCTGTCTGACCTGTCCCCTGTCTGTCTGACCTGTCCTCTGTCTGTCTGACCTGTCCCCTGTCTGTCTGACCTGTCCTCTGCCTGTCTGCCCTGTCCCCTGTCTGTCTGCCCTGTCCTCTGTCTGTCTGACCTGTCCTCTGTCTGTCTACACAGAGAAAGCAAAAGCAGCCTTTAATATTTTCAGAGCTGGTTGTCTGTCTTTCATGTACATGTGGTAGGTATATGTAGGACCTTCAATCTTCATCCTGCACTGCCTGCTGTCTGTCTGTTTCCTCTGTTTGAGAACATACAATGAAATGGTGTGAAGTTCAGGATCCCACACCCAAATCATCATTTCCTTAGAAACAGTACAATCAGTCATCAAGTGCCTCTGACCTCTGACGCTGTATTACTGCGTGATCTGTCCAGCTTCTGTAATTACACGCAGGTTTGGCAGTGCTGAAATATAATCGGACATCTGCCTCCACAACATATATGTAAATAAGCAGTTCTGATTGGCTGTCCTGTATTGCGCTTCATTCTAAAAGGAGTCTGGGTTAAAACGCCTCGCTGACCACCTCCCAAACACACACCCTCCCAATAGACCATAATTTGTGTGATTCGTCATTTCCCTTACGTATGTAATCAGACACTATCAGACAATCTCAGACACATCACAACAAACAAAAACAAGTTCTGTGACCTTTCATTCTGCTGAGTCATGTGACCTCACCGCTGCAGGAAGCAGCACTGAATGGCGGTGGAGGTGAGACAGGTGAGAAAGCTCTGATGGTGTTCAGTAAATATTACAGTCATGCTCCACAGGCAATGGCAGAGAAAGCATCAGCACAGTACAGAGAGAGAGTGACCGCGCTGTGACGCTCACTCCCTAACCAACATCAACTCAGGCTGAAGCTCAGAGATCACCGAAACATTCCTTACTCACTCATTCAGCTAAAGGAACTAGCGGAGCAGGATCTGCACTGTCCGTACAGTGTGTTATCTTTGTGTTATCAGCGAAACGAACACTTTCAGACGGTGTATCAGTCACAGCGTCTGCCTGCCCACCTAATAATAATAACTATAACAATAATAACAATAATAATAATAACTGGACTGTATGACTGTTGAGTGAATGTCAGGTTATGAAATGTAACAGCGTTTACAGTTTATTTCAAAACCAAAACAATAAAACAATTTCAAAGTGATGCACATACGCATGTCACTGAATGGTATCAGTGCTATTCTCTGTTGCTGACGCAGCCCATTTACGGGTTCGGTCAACAGTGGTTTATCCAATCGCAAAGAAACAGCCCATTTAACTCTGATATGCTCATTAGGTTAGAAAATGATCATTTAGAAATAAATGATGACATATCATAAAAGTTAGTGGAGCTCAGGAGGAAACAAAATCCAAGATAAATGTAGAATTTGGGCTGTTTAAACTCTCCAAGGTGTCCAGGAAAGAGAACTTTACAGAGTTAAACTACAAACACTGACCATAAACAGGCACAGCTCACATTAAGAGGACATCATCACCATCATCATCGTCACCACATTCACTAGCACGACACATCAACTACAGTTCTCACTCCAAATAAAGCAAAGAGCAGTGAAAACTGTGAAAACAGCTGTTTACTCACCACCACTGTAACAGCAGCTCAGCCAGCACAATAAAACTCTGTCAATAATAAACTGAACATTATAGATTAAAATGGTGGGAAATGTCTGAAGAAACAATAAAGAATCATCTCAGTGTACAGAGAGGAACGGGGGTTAAATAACAGCCGAAGAGCAACAATGAACAAACAGTCCGCTGCAGGCTGGCGCCAGGTCACATGACCGCGCAGAGATACAAGAAGCCCTATTCTGGGCTCCTCTGAGCGGCGAGGCTGGCGGTCGACCTGCTGCACACATTTACGCACATTACTGTCAGCAAAACAATCAACAGTGCTCTGGGCCTGAAACAGCTTTAATGAAGAATTTCAGTCTCCGTATCTCAGAACCTTTCAGTCTGGAACGCGTCTCTCTAAAACAGAGATAGAACAGACGGATTAGAACCCTCAGTTCTGCTTTACTGAATACTGATGTTCAACACTCCTGAAGAAACGCTGACCGTGACGTCACTGCCACTCGTCTGTAAAAATGTTTTACAGCTCAAACAAACCAGATACAGCACATTCATAAACAAATCTACAGAAGAGCTGCTGGGCTAATAAGCAAATCGTGAGCCTGAAGCTCAGATGACGGCAAACCGCGGCCTGGGAGTTTTAACCCACAGAGCCTCTGTGCTGCTGTGTAATGTGTTGAATCATTAACTTATCAGATATAAAGACAATCAGTGGGAATGATGCCTTTCAAAGCTGCTCACTGTTCCTGAATAATAAAGCACAACTATGAATATCCACCATATGCTCAGAAAAGCACTTTATGATATAACACCACAATAACGATAAAACATCATCATATTGCACAGCACTAATATGAATTAAAAGTAGGTCCAAACACAGGTGGCGCAGCTTTACTCGCTCAGATTTTGGTCTTTGTTCTCTATACTGAGCTGAATGAACCTGTGCTGAAGTCATGTCGTCGTCATGCTAACATTTCTTTTATTTTGGCCAAGAAATTGAGTTTTAAACAGTGACCTCAGCAGGGAGTTTATCACAATATACATCAGAATAAAGTCGTATTCATAATTCAAATAAACAGAAAAACAATAAACAGTAACAAGAATTTCTCGGGTCCATATTTTTCAAGGACACCTTCACAGCCGCCACAGAGACTCGTTAATATCATCAATTACATCATGAGCTCAATTTACTGAGCACTGATTGGTCAAACCAGGAGCTGCTTTTTAACTACATATAATACTGGACTTCCTCGAGGAGGAGAGGCTTGGAGATGGGTCAACACACACACCAACATCCAGAACATCACTGTTTATTATTTATACATATATAATCATTATTAATTCATGTTCTATAAATTTTGTTTATTCAAATATTAACACGTTTCTCAGCAAATAAACAGTACTGTACTTTGTGGAATATTTTTGAATCAGTTTTTAAAGCGGTCAGTACAGGTCACTCAAAACACTCAGAGAGGCGTAGCAGCTATACACTGAGAGAAAGCACAAGTGGTCTCCTTCACCTTCACAGCACTGATATTTACAGTGAACAGTTCCTCAGGCCTGGCCACCTGCTCATGGTTCTGCTCGAGCTTTACCCCAGTACACCTGTACCAGGTACTCAGTCCTCCTGACTGGATCATCAATCAGAATCATTGATAAGAAGATTATAAAAAAATAAGTTTCAACTCTCACTCAAAGTGCAGATCACCAAACAATCTGAGCAGAATCGACTCATTGGAAAAGACAGTGACGCTCTGAACAGCTGGAGGTAAAAGAGAAAGAAGATGAACGGCGATCAGAGGAATCATGAACCAGCCATTCAGAATAACAAAGACTCAAACAGAAGACAGGACATTCTGGAGGAACACTGTCTATACGTTCACAAGGTGTTGGAGCAACTAGATGGCACTTGAGTAGAAGAAGATAGAACACAGAGATGTAGAGTTTTAATGAAGAGCTGTGTTTTATTAAAAATGAGCTCTGAGCATGACTGTATAATAAAAGGGGAGCTGAGCTCCACAGTTGAGAAGCAGAATAACAGAAAGAGTTTTTCCATGTTTGCCACATTTTACAAAAGGCATTTGCAGAAGATCAGTATCTGCAGATCTAAGATCATAAAGAGGCAGAAATTGAAGAGCTTTGAGGTCATTTAGAGCTTCAAAAACCAGAAGTTTTCTGTGCTGCTGTGTTCTGTACGAGTTGTAGAGGATGGATTGTTTTCTCCAGTAAGGGGACCATTACAGTGATCAACTCTGCTGAACAGATCCAGTGACAAGTTTCTCTGCTTTGCTCTGGGATTGAAAAGGCTGAACTTTAGTGATATTTCTCATATGATAAAAAGCTGCTTTAGTGACTGTGTTTACATGCAGATAAAACAGCTCAGAATGTAAGGTTTGGAATATGAAGATAAAGAGCCAATAATAACAACACTATGTTCATTGTAGATGATCTAGAAGGTGCTGAATGTTATAATAATGTTTCTCCTGATATCTCTCTGCTGTATCATAATGCTTTATAGCAGTAACATTATCAGAATGTTTCGAAACTCATTGCTGTTACAGCCCTAAACTCTACAACATGTAACATCATGCACAGTAAACAGGCAGTGATCCTTTTTTGAAGAGTAGATTGTACAGGCTGGAACATTCCACTGAGGAACATTCCACTGAGGTGACATCATCCAGTCTGGTTCTTTCACAATATTCAGGGCTGGATTTCTCCTTTTTGATCCACATCACTCTGACTCGCCTCGTTCAGCCTAACAGCTCACATTTCAGCCAAGAGTCAGTTCCAAAAAGAGTCGCTTCAGATCCAGTTCAGATCCAGCCAAGAGATGATTCTCTGATTTCAGACATTCAGAAATTGAGTCAACAGTAAAGTTTTACAGATGTTTTCACACACACACGTACACCTGCACCCCACCCCACACCTGTGCACACCTGCACCCTTGCACATACACTGTGCATTAACAGGTACAAACATGTTGAGATCGGATTATGATCAGGTTATTCAGACCACATTCAGAGCCGTGTTTAAAATGGGTGTAAACGTAACATTTTTTTGTTTCTATACACAACTATGCCAAGCGTCGACAAGCTGGTGGGATTTACACAAGGAAGTAAAGATGGAGGATATGCGAGGCTTGAGTTCCCCAAACCAGCAGCCTCCTCTCACTGTGAGTCAATGAAAGCGTCCGAGCTTGTACCGTAATGGGGAAAAGAGTAACCAAAAGTAAAATGTAAGTTAAGGTATATGCTGACATGCTTTTTTATACAGGAAAGTAAAATCGGATCATCTGTTCACACTGGGCCACGTTACTGAAAAATGTCAATGGAATCTGCCCAATGTTCACCAGATACGATCCAGACGGACCTGATCTGAGTGACCGCATCATTACACAAATGAGAGCAGCTGTTGGAGCTCAGTGTCACACCAACAACAGCTCTCAGCTCATTTCTGTCTAACCGCAGAGACGCTGATAAATGTGAGTGGAGCTCTTCACACTGTCACCAGATCTGATCAGAAGTGTTCACTAGAGACACTTGCGACTCACACACAGCCAGGTGTATACACTAGCTGCAATGGTTGTACACTACTTACTGCGGTGCATTGTGGGATTGTTTAAATGGACTGGATCATCTGCACTTCGTTTTTCAGACACCGCTACAAAACAGTGGAACACCAAAATAGAGCACAATGCACTGGCCAGGGCTGTTTCACACACAGCTCCGGTCAGCATTTGTTTGACCCTGAGGAGTAGTTGACATTCTGGAGGTGTGAACACTGCGGACCTTGTGAGCTACACTTACCCATAACCCTCTTCTCAGAGTCTACAGATACATTTACAAGCACTGTCACAGATTTAGTTTAAATCAGCGTTCAGTCTCATCAGAATTTAGACTCACCGCTGGTCTTCACACTGAACCTCTTTCCTCTTTGACTACTGTGATGTTGCTGCAGGAGAGTTTGTTACATTCATTAAAGGTTCACTATGTACTGAAATTTGGAATTCTGTGAACATTTGAAACCGACTCATTTCCTTCAGTTATTATCGTGAGAATTTCTGTAATTAGCCTTCAGTTGGGTTCAGGACTAAACACAGATTCTCCAGCACAGATTCCTTTCAGTGCAGGACTAACGCTAAACCAGAATTCCAGCAGTTTCATGTATGACTCCGTGTGTGAGATGTAAACAGAGAGGTTCAGAGGGTTTGTTGTGAAATGGTTCAGATGTCTTTACAGTGGTGGTGATGGGAACCAGGCGTCGCCATGACTACAACACAGATATAGACACTTTATTTACCATCCAGAACCACCAGAGAACCTACACGAGTCTTCTGAGCTTATATGGAATGTTGATGATGGAAAACAGTGGAAAATCTGGAATAATGAGTTTTCTTTGGGGACTATTTTGCCGCACAGCGCCCTGCATGTCTCCCTCCACCATGAATGGAGCTGAAGTTCTCTAAACTCTCATAAAACAGCATCTCAGTCATCAGGCAGTGAATTCAGAACCAGTTCATGTAGGAACTTTCTGTGAGGAGCTTTTAGAGGGAGACGTCTGGTTCCTATCACCACCACTGTGAACAGTTCTGACTTGGTAGGTTTATCTAGAACGGAGCGTTTCACACCAAACCGCTCTGAATGACTCTGTTTACATATCTGAGTAAAAACCTAGATAAAACAGTGGACCTGTACTTTAATCTGCGTCAGAAACATTATTTTTTTTATTAGAACCATTTGTCTGTGTGTGTGTTTGCACACTGAAATTAGACCTCTGGATTTAACCCCTCCGTACAATGAAACACCCACATACATACACACTAGGGGGCAGTGAGCACACTTGCCCGGGGCGGTGGGCAGCCCTATCCACAGCGCCCGGGGAGCAATTGGGGGTTAGGTGTCTTGCTCAAGGACACCTCAGTCTTGGACTGTCAGCCAAGGGGATCGAACCGGAGGGCTGGTTCCCTGATCTCCAGTCCAAGACTGGCCCTAAACTCCCTTTAGCTTGAACTAAACTGACTTTTCTTCATTCTGTAAGTAATGCTGAGATAAACAGAGGCAGAACGGAGAAACTCAGAACCACCTTCAACTTCTGCAGCTTTACATTCACACAGTCTACCGCAGCGGGTCTGTTCGTCAGAATCTCAGCCAGAACCAACATCTGTCTGAGCTTCAGTCTGAACAGGGGCGCGTTAAAGAACACAGAACGTGCTGTCTTTATGTTTTAACAGTGATCATTAAGACTGTTCAGAATATCTGTGAGAACTCTGTACTTCGGCTTGGTGTGTGTCAGTCCGTAAAGACTTCCTCCCTCAAACTCAAGCGAAGCTGAATTTTAATTCCACCTTAAAAGCTGAAGCTGCTCCATTCCGCCGTCTGTGAGGCGGTACAGGACAACTGCTGCACCGTTTAAGGTGGAGCGGACATTCCGGCTCGAGCTTTAAACTCTGCGTGTAAGTGAAGCTGTAACTCACCACAGCGGCGGATCAAACACTCCGGACACTCGGCGCGCGGCTGATCATCCAACCGTGTTTCACAGAATCGCATTTAAAATCAGTTTCACTGAAACGGAATCAAACCGAACCCCGAACTCTTCCTCTCTCTCTCTCTCTCTCACACGCTCTTCCTCTCTCTCTCTCTCTCTCTCTCTCACACTCTTCCTCTCTGTCTCTCTCTCTCACACTCTTCCTCTCTCTCTCTCTCTCTCTCTCTCTCTCTCTCTCTCTCTCTCTCTCTCTCTCTCTCTCTCTCTCTCAACTCCGCTGCAGCGTTTTTCGAAAAATCGCTGCGCATGCGTTCTACAGCTGAAGGAAATGAAGGGGGCGGAGCGGCGACTCGGTTTATTTCAGTACCAGTACCGAATACCGAGACTGCTGTTCGGTACCGATACTTTTAAAAGTCTCCTCATGGATATAAACAGAATAAATATATAATTTCTACAAAGTGAGTAAGCATAAAGATGATAACAGATAAACGGCCCGTTTTAAATCGTTTAATAAATGATTTATTACATTGTCGCTGTCCAAACAACCAAGCGTCTCCAAAACGGCAACTTTACAGCAGAGAACACAAACATTCTCAGCTCTAAGTGTAAGTTACTGTAGAGAGTTCTTCATTTGTTTTGGAGCATTTCTATTGGTCCGTTCATCTTTATATTTCTAGGCAGTGTGAAAAGCAGCTGAGATGAGATGTAGACAAATAAAAATAAAACTTTAATTTAATATTGAGAAACTTGGGGATTTGTTTTGGATAGCAACAATATACTTACCTGTTTAGTCTGGAAGGTGTTTCAATCGTATTTATTTATTTATTTATTTATTTATTTATTTGTGATCTTTCATCATTGCAGGCTTACAAAAACATCACAATGAATAACAAACACTGAATTATTTTGCTGTTAGAGTAAAACATGGAAAGATATTCCATCTCAGTCCATAAACAGTCAACCCATTAATATAGTATAATACAAAAACATCTAAGATAAGTAAAAATGATTAACTCACCTTTTCTGCTTCCGTTCTCTTTCCAGAGTCTGAACATGATGAACTACAGATCAGAGCCAAAGCAGCCACATCTCCTTTATAAACAAAAAACCAGTTCCTTATCATAACACTGAACTTCTTATGACGGTAGACAGCAAACATCTCTCTGTGAACAGAAGACACCACGTGGTCCACCTGACCGTCATCCTGAATGGTGATCCTCACACCAGGTCAAGAGAAGCTTTGAATGCGTTACATGGAGAACCTCATAACTGACCACATTTCAGGATCTGCTGGAGAGAAGGAGGTTCTAAGAAGTCAATGTCCACGTCAGGCTCCCATCTTCTACACGTTTACAGTAACTCTAAACCAGTAAGGTTCCTTGAGGAGCTTTGCAGGTTAGAGCTTACTTTCATTCTTTCTGCATAAAGCTACAAATCCATGAGATCAGACCTGCTGTAAGATAACCAGCTTTAATTACATTTACATTTACGGCATTTAGCTGACGCTCTTATCCAGAGCGACTTACAATTTGATCATTTTTACACAAGTAGGCGAAGGTGGTGTTAGTAGTCTTGCCCAAGGACTCTTATTGGTATAGTGTAGGGTGTTTGCCCAGGTGGGGGATTGAACCCTGGTCTACAGCATAGAAGGCAGAGGTATTAACCACTACACTACACCAACTAATTAAAGTTCATGCTGATCCTAGAACCTTAGAAGGTGCAGATTATTTCTCCAGGCAAAAAAAAAAGTAAATTGTATCTGTAACAAAAACATTAAAACTGCCTCTGCTGGACTGCCTGACTGACACCCATAAACATTTACTGTTATTTATTTTATTATTGTTTTTAAAATGCTCTATTATAACTATTCATAGCTGTATATTACTACTGATAATAATAATAATAATAATAATAATAATAATAATAATAATAATAATCTTCTTCTTTCGGCTGCTCTCTTTAGGGGTCGCCACAGCAGATCATCTGCCTCCATCTTGCCCTATCCACTGCCTCCTCTACTTTCACACCAACCATCTCCATGTCCACCTTCACTACATCCATAAACCTTCTCTGAGGTCTACCTCTTCTCCTTCTACCCGGCAGCTCCATCTCCAACATTCTTTACCCAATATATCCACTATTCCTCCTCAACACATGTCCAAACCATCTCAACCTGGCCTCTCTGGCTTTATCTCCAAACTGCTCCACCTTCACCGTCCCTCTGATCTGCTCATTTCTAATCTTGTCCATCCTTGTCACTCCCAACGAAAATCTCAGCATCTTGATCTCCGCCACCTCCAGCTCAGCCTCCTGTCTTTTAGACAGAGCCACAGTCTCCAAACCAGACATCATAGCAGGACGCACTGCTGTCTTGTAGACCTTCCCTTTCACTCTTGCTGCTATCCTTCTGTCACACATCAGCCCTGACACCCGTCTCCACCCACTCCATCCTGCCTGCACCCTCTTCTTCAACTCTTTTCTACACTGTCCATTGCTCTGGATGGTTGACCCAAGATATTTGAAGTCATCCACCTTTACGACCTCTACTCCTTGCATCTCCACCTTTCCACCTGCCTCCCTCTTATTCACACACATGTATTCCGTCTTGTCTCTACTGACCTTCATTCCTCTCCTCTCCAGTGCAAACCTCCACCTCTCCAGATTCTCTTCCACCTGCTCTCTACTCTCACCACAGATTACAATGTCATCTGCAAACATCATGGTCCATGGAGCCTCCTGCCTGACCTCATCTGTCAACCCGTCCATCACCATTGCAAACAAGAAGGGGCTCAAAGCTGATCCCTGATGTAACCCTACCTCACCTGTCTTAGTATTTATTAATAATACACTGCTCAAAAAAATAAAGGGAACCCTTAAACAACTCAATATAACTCCAAGTAAATCAAACTTCTGTGAAATCAAACTGTCCACTTAGGAAGCAACACTGACAATCAATTTCACAGCTGTTGTGTAAATGGAACAGACAACAGGTGGAAATTATTGGCAATTAGCAAGACACACTCAATAAAGGAGTGGTTCTGCAGGTGGGACCACAGACCACTTCTCAGTACCTTTCTGCTTTCTGGCTGATGTTCTGGTCATTTTTGAATATTGGTGGTGCTTTCACACTCGTGGTAGCAGGAGACGGACTCTACAACCCACACAAGTGGCTCAGGTAGTGCAGCTCATCCAGGATGGCACATCAATGCGAGCTGTGGCAAGAAGGTTTGCTGTGTCTGTCAGCGTCGTGTCCAGAGGCTGGAGGTGCTACCAGGAGACAGTCCAGTACACCAGGAGACGTGGAAGAGGCCGTAGGAGGGCAACAACCCAGCAGCAGGACCGCTACCTCCGCCTTTGTGCAAGGAGGAACAGGAGGAGCACTGCCAGAGCCCTGCAGAATGACCTCCAGCAGGCCACAAATGTGCATGTGTCTGCACAAACGGTTAGAAACCGACTCCATGAGGATGGTATGAGGGCCCGACCTCCACAGATGGGGGTTGTGCTCACAGCCCAACACCGTGCAGGATGCTTGGCATTTGCCAGAGAACACCAGGATTGGCCAATTCGCCACTGGCGCCCTGTGATCTTCACAGATGAAAGCAGGTTCACACTGAGCACATGTGACAGACGTGACAGAGTCTGGAGACGCCGTTGAGAGCGATCTGCTGCCTGCAACATCCTTCAGCATGACCGGTTTGGCAGTGGTCAGTAATGGTGTGGGGTGGCATTTCTTTGGAGGGCCGCACAGCCCTCCGTGTGCTCGCCAGAGGTAGCCTGATGGCTACCTCTGCCATTAGGGACCGAGATGAGATCCTCAGACCACTTGTGAGATCATATGCTGGTGCGGTTGGCCCTGGGTTCCTCCTAATGCAGGACAATGCTAGACCTCATGTGGCTGGAGTGTGTCAGCAGTTCCTGCAAGATGAAGGCATTGAAGCTATGGACTGGCCCGCCCGTTCCCCAGACCTGAATCCGATTGAGTACATCTGGAACATCATGTCTCACTCCATCCACCAACGCCACGTTGCACCACAGACTGTCCAGGAGTTGGCGGATGCTTTAGTCCAGGTCTGGGAGGAGATCCCTCAGGAGACCATCCGCCACCTCATCAGGAGCTGCCTGTCGTGTGTTTTTCCACTTTAATTTTGTGTGTGACTCCAAATCCAGGCCTCCACTGGTTAATAAGTTTGATTTCCATTGATGATTTTTGTGATTTTGTTGTCAGCACATTCAACTTTGTACAGAACAAAGTATTCAATGAGAATATTTCATTCATTCAGATCTAGGATGTGTTATTTGAGTGTTCCCTTTATTTTTTTGAGCAGTGTATTAGTATTCTGAGTAGATGAATATTATAAATATATGAAAATTAAACCTTAGTGCAAATTAGTCCTGAAACTTCAAAGATAGAAGAAAGGTTCAGTTCTATGGTGCAATAACATCATTTTAAAATTTTGCATGCTCAGTTAAGCTTTTAGAAAACCTACCTTTCTTGAGACAGTCAATGTCTCAAGAAAGATCTGTGAGACAAGTTAATATTAAAAGCTGGTTAAAAGTCCAAAGGGCCTCTTAATCAGTTAGACTAAAAATGTGATTTCCTAATCACATTTACTGAATAAGATTAGCTTATGATCGTTTCACTGACTCTAACTCTGTTTGTTTTTGCAAATATTCACTCATTTTGAATTTGATGCCTGCAACACGTTCCAGAGAAGTTGGGACACGGGCAACAAAAGACTGGGAAAGTTGAGGAATGCTCAAAAAACACCTGTTTGGAACATTCCACAGGTGAACAGGTTAACTGGAAACAGGTGAGTGTTATGATTGGGTATAAAGGGAGCGTCCCTGAAAGGCTCAGTCGTTCACAAGCAAGGACGGGCGAGGTTCACCACTTAGTGAACAACTGCGTGAGCAAATAGTCCAACAGTTTAAGATCAACGTTTCTCAACGTGCAACTGCAGGAATTTAGGGATTTAATCATCTACAGCGAAGCCACATATCAACACCACCCAGAAGCGGCGCCGGCTTCTCTGGGCCGAGCTCATCTGAGATGGACTGACGCAGAGTGGAAAAGTGTCCTGTGGTCTGACGCGTCCACATTTCACACTGTTTCTGGAAATCATGGACGTCGAGTCCTACGGGCCAAAGAGGAAAAGGACTGTCCGGATTGTTTTCAGCACAAAGTTCAAAAGCCAGCATCTCTGATGGTGTGGGGGGTGTTAGTGCCCATGGCAGGGGTAACCTGATCATCTGTGAAGGCACCATTAATGCTGAAAGGTCCATACAGGTTTTGGAGCAACATCTGCTGCCATCCAAGCAGCGTCTTTTTCAGGGACGTCCTGCTTATTTCAGCAAGACGATGCCGAGCCACATTCTGCACGTGTTCCAACAGCGTGGCTTCATAGTAAAAGAGTGCGGGTACTAGACTGGCCTGCCTGCAGTCCAGACCGTCTCCCATTGAAAATGTGTGGCGCATTATGAAGCTCAAAATACGACAGCGGAGACCCCGGACTGCTGAGCAGCTGAAGCTGGACATCAAGCAGGAATGGGAAAGAATTCCACCTACAAAGCTTCAACAATCAGTGTCCTCAGTTCCCAAACGCTTACTGAGTGTTAAAGGAAAGGTGATGTAACACAGTGGGAAACACGCCCCTGTCCCAACTTCTCTGGAACCTGTTGCAGGCATCAAATTCAAAATGAGTGAATATTTGCAAAAAACAAAGTTTATCAGTTTGAACATTAAATATCTCGTCTTTGTAGTGGATTCAATTGAATATCGGTTGAAAAGGATTTGCAGATCATCGTATTCTGTTTTTATTTATGTTTTACACAACGTCCCAACTTCACTGGAATTGGGGTTGTACTTCCACTCAAACAGAGAGAGTATGCACGTGATTATGTGTGTTAGAACAGGCAAATCTTATTAGTACAGACGAGTTACAGCACATATCTGTCACTGCGCTGTTTACACATCACAATTTATTAAGACTGACAGCTGGGCTGCAACCTTAAACCATTAAAACTCACTCTGAGCTCTGCTGACTGTTGACTTTTGTGCTCCAGCCCAAACCTGTTTTGAACTGCAGTATGTGGGTTTTGCACTCTGCTAAAGAAACAGGAAAGTGGTTAAACTGATCTAACCCACTTAGATGAGATCAGTTTCTCACATCCTCATATTCAATAAGCTTTACTACCTGAACTACAAACAGCTTAAAATACTCTATACAGACAAAAGTATTTGGGCATCCCTACTAGTTATTGATTTCAAGTGTTTCAGCCACACCCATTGCTAACAGGTGGATAAATTTAAGCACATAGTGCAGTCGTGACGGACACTGGCAGTAGAATGGGTCGCACTGAAGAGCTGAGTAACTTTCAACATAGCACCGCATAGTCACCTCTGCCACAAGTCTGTGCGTGAAATATCTGTCCTGCTAAATTGTGACAAGTGATATTGTGAAATGGAAGCATCTAAGCAACAACAGCTCAGCCACAAAGCAGTAGACCATGCAAACCCAGAGTGAGGCTGCAGAGTGCTGAAGCACACAAGGTCTATCCTCAGTTGAATCACTCACTAAAGAGTTCCAAATTTCCTCTGGAAGCAACATCAACAAAAGAACTGGGCATTAGGAGCTTCATGAAATGGGCTTCAATGGCCGAACAGCTACACACAGGATCAAAACGCACAATTAGGAACCAGGATGGGATGGTGAGAGAAGTGTTCTGTGGAAGGACAAATCACACCTCTTTCTCTGGCAGTCTGATGGACAAGTCTGGGTGGAGGAGGGATAATTCTATGCAATGTTTTTTTCAGGGGTTGGCCTAGGCCCCTTAGTTCCTGTAAAGGGAAATCATAACAAGAGACAATTGTAAGCAACCAACTCTGTCGGTTTGGGGAAGGCCCTTTTCTGTTCCAGCATGACTGAACCCCAATGCACAAAGCAAGGTCCATAAAGGTATGGCTGGGTGAGTGTGGTGTAGAAGTCTTGACCTCAACCCCATCAAAGAATTTAGAATGGGTTTCACAAAAGCTCCTGTAGGTGTAACGTGCAGGTGTCCCAATACTTTTGCCCATGTAGTGTACAAGATTTGTAGATGCTGAAGTGTGGTTAGACGTGTCCAGAGGTCTAAATTCATACTCATTGTTACTTCAGTGATATGAAAAAAATGAGGTGAAGAAAAAAAAAAAAAAAAATCAAAGAACCAAATTTTATTTCGAATCAGAAGTGCAACAATGGTGACCCTCGTCTACAGTTACAAATTTAAAACAAACCAAGAGTTACATGACTAAATGAACAAACAAGACAATTTATAAAAAAAAAACGGTAAAAGCTCATAAAAGGTCAAACAGCGCTAACATAATGTGGTGCTGCCACTGAGCTTAAGGTTTGGGCCAAAATGGAGAGTGGAGAGGACTATGTAGAGGACTCCCAGAATGCCATGCACCTCTCCACAGCTTGTATTAAGTTGAGTTTAATGTGTTAAATGTTGCTTGTTAAGTTGAGAAATGTGAATGTGTTGGTTGTGTTTACTGAGAGGAGCGCATGAGTTCTAGCTTGTGCCTGTTAAGCTTGGGAACGGGACAAATGATGCTGCTTGTGGTAGCTGGCAGTGAACTTTTCAGCTTAGTTAGAGTGTCTGAAGCGTTCACCCTCTTTGTGGTAGTGTTTATCGGAAGGGTGTGATCAGTTCCCCTCTCGCCTGTATCAATAAAGAGTATTTTCCTGAAGAGAAAATTGATAGGCGCTCCGAACCAGTGCTTGAGAAGCTGTGCAGTGAGAGTTGGTGCAGGAATACTTCCCGAACACATCGTCACTGGAGGAGCTGGGATGGCACCTCACTGTGCCAGGCAGCCTTCAAGAAGCTTAAGGGGAGATGGTGGAGTGACAGTGGAGGAAGATGGGACACTGCATCAGGCAAGGCTGTGAACCAAAGCAGACGGAGAGAATGACCCTCTGTGTCGATGTCACAGCCTGCTCACTGTCCTCACTGACACCGATTATTGCTATTACTGCTACACCCAGGTGCGCTCCCACATCCCCAAGAGTGACAACTTGGAAGCAACAGCCATCCAATTTAGGTCTGTCACTGCCAGACAAATCAGAATGAGAGGGAGCAGCTAAGACAAGGGGACAAGATATAGCGCATGCCTACAGGATGCATGCAT
Source organism: Pygocentrus nattereri (assembly GCF_015220715.1). Lineage (NCBI taxonomy): Eukaryota > Metazoa > Chordata > Actinopteri > Characiformes > Serrasalmidae > Pygocentrus > Pygocentrus nattereri. Next base: position 51,616,616 of record NC_051214.1, read on the forward strand.
GCTCAGGTTGGAGCATGCAGCCTGTATTTAATTCAGTTTAATATGTTTGTCGTTGCTGCTCATAAAGAAGAGGGAACATGTTGGTTGTGTTTAATCATGTACTTTTCAGATTAATTAACGTTTTTGGAAGTGTTGACCCTTCTGTGATTTTAGGTTGGTGACTTTCCCTCATTCCCAGAGTGTGTATAGATCCTCTGCTCTACTCTCTACTCTGCTGCTTAAATAAAGAACATTTTCCTAAAGAGAAAATGGCAGACTTGCTACAAGATGTGAGGGAAACAAATAAAAAGTAAATAAAAAAGCCAAATAAAATCAAAGAATCAGAAAAACGAAACCAATGAAAGCCAACCTAAGAATTGAATAACTGACAGAACTGCAGCAGAATATCCTTTACATTCAGGGGTTTTTACACTAGGGGTCATTAGGGGTTTTTCTTCTTTTTGGACCCTTTTGGTCTAAAATATATATCCTTAAGCTCCAAAGAGACAGAATCAGGCAGGAACAGCTGCTCAACCAACAACAAAACCTCACAAAAAGGAATTAGCAACTAAATAAGAATGATTAAAATGTAACTGAGTAAAAAAGCAGATACATTTTAAAATGAAAAATGAAAAGAACAACAAATCCATTACAATAATACATGATTACAACATTAAACAACTATTCATATAATTAGGGTGGCACAGTGGGTAGCGCTGTAGCTGCCTCACAGCAAGAAGGGCCTGGGTTCGATTCCTGGCCAAGCAGCCAGGGTGCTTTTTGTGCAGAGTTTGCATGTTCACACCATGTCTGTGTCTCCTGATTCCGGTTTCCTCCTACAGTCTAGAGGCTTCATGAGTCAGGCCAATTGGATATGCTAAATCGCCCCTAGGTGTGAATGTGTGTGAATGTATAGGTCTGTTTATCTGCCCTATGGTAGACTGGTGACCTGTCCAGTGTGTATGCCTTCTGCACAATGACTGCTGGGATAGGCTCAAGCCTATTCAAACTTTCTGTTCCAAATTAAATGGCGCAGAAGTTACAGTGTGGCACCTCAGGCATGAGAACGTAACAGCGTACAGTTTAAGATGGAATGGAAAACTAGAGTAAGAAGTCAACCTCATCTTTAAAACACAGCTTTAATCACTATTTTTGCCTTTACTTTTTGTAATTTTGTCACCGGTTGTTCTTTTGGTTTAAACATAACTTGCAAGACATGATAATGAGACCAAATGTTAAACAATATTATTTACCCCAATACTTACACGTCACCCTGTGGTAATACAGCGCCATCTGGTGGTTAATGTAGAGCTGCAACTTCATGATGTTAGTCTCCTTTACTTAAGATATTGTTAGATGTGCACGATTTGTAGATTTATATCCAGCTACATTCAGACTCTCAACAGCAATAAAATAATTTCTACTTCAATAATTCTGTACAGATTAATATTTTCTTGATATAGGACATTCACAATATTTTATTAAACTGTGTTATATGAATGGCAATTTAACAATGTAAACTTTTTATTACTTAAACATCATAAAATCCAGAATTTCCATCCATAACAAAAAAAAACATGAAAGAAAATAATAAAAATCTTTAAAATGACAACGAACAGGATGAAAGCCACTCATAATAAACTGAGAAACTGGAAAACAGAAAAATAAAAAGCTGCAAAAAGTGCCGATGAAAGCAGCACAGAAAAATCAAATCAAATCAAATCAAATCAAAAAACCCATAAATACAAATAAACAACAGCGTTTCACTTTAAAAATATCATACGGTGATTAATCCAGTGTTAACCTTGCATTATTCTGCATTAATCCAGTGTTAAACCTACAATAATCCTGCACTGATCCTGCCTTATACTGAAATAATCCAGCAATTAATTCAACATTAATCCTGTATTAATCCAGTGTAAAATGTGCATTTTCTTGCATTAATCCAGTGTTAAGCCTACACTAATTCTGTGTTTATTTTACATGAATTCAGCATTAATCCAGTGTTATCTTGCATTAATCTTGCATTGATCCTGCATTAATATCCCATTAATCCAACACTGTGCATCAATACCACATTAATCCAGCATCAATCCTGCATTATTACTGCATTAATCCAGCACTAATATCAGATTAATCCTGCATTACCCTGTATTAATGGTACATAACCCAGAATTAATATCACATTAATCCTGCATTAATCCAGAAATGATCCTGCATTAATCCTATATTAACCCCACATCAGTACTGCATCAATCCTACGTCAACAGCAGTGTGTCAGACAGCATATCACAGCAAACCCAGAAGTGGGTTTTTAGAGGCATTAGGAGATGGTGGTGGTTTTGTAGAGATGTTAGGAGATGGTGGTGGTTTTGTACAGGTGCTAGGAGGCGGTGGTGGGTTAAAAGAGGTGTTAGGAGGCAGTGGTGGGTTTGAAGAGGACTTAGGAAGTGGTGGTGGTGGGTTTGTAGACCAGGTGTTCTGTGTCCTCTGTGAAAGTGACTGCTGGACTGGCCGTGGGAACGCGTTGGCGCTGAGACCTGCTCTTCCTCTTCTTCAGAAGACAGAAACCCAGCAGAGCTAAAAGAGCAAGAATCACCACTGCCAGGATTACCGCTGTCGCCACAGAGCCTAAGACAAGGACATAAAACACAAAAGTCCAAAAATCCAGCCTGTCTGTGAGATTTTAGCACAGTTTACATTTCAATTCTCAAATACAGCAGATTCCAGATTGTTTTTCTTTTCTGTAAAACTGAAAAAAAACAAAGGATGTGCATTTCTTTCTAGCTGATTATACTTTCATTTTCACATCCACAGCTTTATCTGAAAGGGTGAAGATGAGACTAAAAGGTTCACAGATCTAAGCTCACAATGTAAAATTATATAGAACATAAATCAGATATAAATGTTTGCCCAGGCAGCTCTCATTCTGCTTGACTGGTGTGGGCAGAGTTTGAGTTACTGGCCAGTGGGGTTTGTGTGAGTTTGCTTATTTCCCCAGTAGAGTCTGGCTGCAGACATGCACCCTCAGAGACATGCACTCTCTGCCACAATGTACCTCGCTGTTTAAAAAAAAAAAAAAAAAAAAAAAAAAAAAAAAAAATCATAGAAACTGTTAAAAGTGTATGTTGGTTCCTGGTGGTTTGGAATGCCATGCTAATGGCATTCTGTGTTTTCCTGATGGGATGATATCACAGTGTATAGGATTCTGACAGTTTAATCAGGTCTTCTGGGACTGATTCCATATACATTTGATCATTTCCAAATGGCCTCTAACGGCAACCATCAAGCCATCAATTCCCATTAGGAATCAAAAACATCAGGATTTATTCCTAAAACAGTTACGTTGTGACTACGTACTGTTTCGGTGCCCACACCGCTGTCTGCTTGGTGCTCTCTACATTGTCACAATGTTGAAATAAGTCCTCAGAAAATTCTCACAACTTTATAGGAGGTTGTGACAACGTTGAGGAGACAGCAAAAGTAAACTGTGCTACATTGACTGTATGCTGTCACATCCTCCTAGAATTCTTAATAAGTTATATTTTAATCAATATTACAGTTTTGACAAGCAGTTCTGATCATCTTCAGTATGGCTTTCATGAGTTTCAGCAGTAGCCCTTTTGTTTTTTGTGTGAAAAACCCAGACATTCATGTCTTATCATTGTGGTCGGTTTTATTTTAAAAATTTCTATATTTAATTACCTTATTAAATTACCTTATCAGTATGGAATCATTAATATACACTACATTGCCTAAAGTATTCACTCATCTGCCTTCACATGCATATGAACTTGAGTGACATCCCATTCTTAATCCATAGGGTTTAATATGATGTCGGCCCACCCTTTGCAGTTATAACAGCTTCAACTCTTCTGGGAAGACTTTCCACAAGGGTTAGGAGTGTTTATGGGAATTTCTGACCGTTCTTCCAGAAGCACATTTGTGAGGTCAGACACTGATGTTGGACGAGAAGGCCTGGCTCACAGTCTCCACTCTAATTCATCCCAAAGGTGTTCTATGGGGTTGAGGTCAGGACTCTGTGCAGACCAGTCAAGTTCTTCCACACCAAACTGGCTCATCCGTGTCTTTATGGACCTGCTTTGTGCACTGGTGCGCAGTCATGTTGGAACAGGAAGGGGCCGTCCCCAAACTGTTCCCACAAAGTTGGGAGCAGGAAATTGTCCAAAATCTCTTGGTCAACCCCACACCATGATCCCCCCTCCACCAAACTTTACAGTTGGCACAATACAGTCAGACAAGTACCGTCTCCTGGCAATCACCAAACCCAGACTCGTCCATCGGATTTCCAGACGGAGAAGCGTGATTGGTCACTCCAGAGAACACGTCTCCACTGCTCTAGAGTCCAGTGGCGGCGCTTTACACCACTGCATTCCATGCTTTGCACTGCGCTTGGTGATGTAAGGCTTGGATGCAGCTGCTCGGCCATGGAAACCCATTCCATGAAGCTCTCTACGCTGTTCTTGAGCTGATCTGAAGGCCACATGAAGTTTGGAGGTCTGTAGTGATGGACTCTGCAGAAAGTCGGTGACCTCTGCGCACTATGCCCCTCAGCATCCGCTGACCGCTCTGTCATTTTACGTGGCCGACCACTTCGTGGCTGAGTTGCTGTCGTTCCCAATCGCTTCCACTTTGTTATAATCCCACTGACAGTGGACTGTGGAATATTTAGTAGAGAGGAAATTTCACGACTGGACTTGCTGCCCAGGTGGCGTCCGATCACGGTACCACGCTGGAACTCACTGAGCTCCTGAGAGCGACCCATTCTTTCACTAATGTCTGTAGAAGCAGTCTGCAGGCCGAGGGGCTCGGCTTTATACACCTGTGGACATGAACACCTCAATTCAATGATTTGGATGAATGAGTGAATATTTTTGGTAATATAGTGCATGTTCAGTGTAGCTCTTGTTACCCAGCAGTATGTGGTTTGCTGTTTTCCCTCATAAAACTGACAAAAACACTGTTGGGGCAGAGCGTGCACTGGCATCATCAAGAGGCTGGAGGTGCACCTGAGGCTGAGAGTGCATGTCTGCCACCAGACCATCCTCATTTCCACTCACAGTCAGGCAGGGGTGGGTCAGTGGGTGTGTGTTTACTTTGGGTGCTGGGGTAACGGATGGAGTCTTATGTGATATGTGAACCTGTTATACTTCTAGCTAAACTAGCACACCTAGCTTCACTGTCCTAGTTAGCACTATGTGTTAGCACTTGCTTAGCAAGCGGGCTGATCGCTCCACACACAGGTTTGATTGTAGGTCTCTGAATTTCCACTGATGTTTAGAGAACAAACATTTGAACCTACATTTGGGTTAGTTAAGCTAATGCTAACACCACTCCAGTGTTGTTGGCAGAACTGTTTAACTGTTTAATGTTCATGTTTGCTTCATCATATCTGATCACCCACCATGTTTCAAATGAAGAAAGTGCAGCTCAAAAAATGAAAATCAAACAAAAGAACAAACAAAAAGAGACCCTTTGTTTGGTGAGGGGGTCATAGAGGTTTTTTAACAGTGTTTTCTAGTTTTTTTTTGGATATTTTCAGTATTAAAGAGATGAAAAATAAATGTATGTTTTATGTTGCATCTGTTGTTTCTGTCACTGAAAACGTAAAAGGACATATTTCATTTCACATGATAGGTTTTGTGTTTTTTTTTTATGAGACTCAAGTAACAGTTTTCTTTTTAAACGCCTGTTTATGAAATTAAATTAAACTAGAACTGTACTCAAATGCCCCTCACTGACTGCAGGGTTCACAAGCTGAACTATAAACTGCAACTGTGCGTAAAGATTCTACCTGAACTATGTTCTTCCTGTTCAGAGCGTTCAAACAGACCCTTCAAAAAGACGTCATTCTCTAAAAAGAGAAAAGAGAAGAACTGCAGGTCACAAGCAGAAATATACCTAAGTCAATGTTTATATGTTATCATCATCACCATCATAAAATCTCTTGTAAACTGCGGTGATCAGGCGTTTTGATCAGGCGGTGATCAGGCGTTTTGATCAGTCGGTGATCAGACGTTTTTAATCAGTCGGTGATCAGACGTTTTTAATCAGTCGGTGATCAGACGTTTTTAATCAGGCGGTGATCAGGCGGTTTGATCAGGCGGTGATCAGGCGGTTTGATCAGGCGGTGATCAGGCGTTTTGATCAGGCGGTGATCAGGCGTTTTGATCAGGCGGTGATCAGGCGTTTTGATCAGGCAGTGATCAGGCGTTTTGATCAGGCAGTGATCAGGCGTTTTGATCAGGCAGTGATCAGGCAGTGATCAGGCGTTTTGATCAGGCGTTTTGATCAGGCGTTTTGATCAGGCAGTGATCAGGCGTTTTGATCAGGCGTTTTGATCAGGCGTTTTGATCAGGCGTTTTGATCAGGCAGTGATCAGGCGTTTTGATCAGGCAGTGATCAGGCGTTTTGATCAGGCAGTGATCAGGCGTTTTGATCAGGCAGTGATCAGGCGTTTTGATCAGGCAGTGATCAGGCGTTTTGATCAGGCGGTGATCAGGCGTTTTGATCAGGCAGTGATCAGGCGTTTTGATCAGGCAGTGATCAGGCGTTTTGATCAGGCAGTGATCAGGCGTTTTGATCAGGCAGTGATCAGGCGTTTTGATCAGGCGGTGATCAGGCGTTTTGATCAGGCGGTGATCAGGCGTTTTGATCAGGCGGTGATCAGGCGGTGATCTGGCGTTTTGATCAGGCGGTGATCAGGCGGTTTGATCAGGCGGTGATCAGGCGTTTTGATCAGGCGGTGATCAGGCGTTTTGATCAGGCGGTGATCAGGCGTTTTGATCAGGCGGTGATCAGGCGTTTTGATCAGGCAGTGATCAGGCGTTTTGATCAGGCAGTGATCAGGCGTTTTGATCAGGCAGTGATCAGGCAGTGATCAGGCGTTTTGATCAGGCGTTTTGATCAGGCAGTGATCAGGCGGTGATCAGGCAGTGATCAGGCGTTTTGATCAGGCAGTGATCAGGCGTTTTGATCAGGCAGTGATCAGGCGTTTTGATCAGGCAGTGATCAGGCGGTGATGGCGTTTTGATCAGGCAGTGATCAGGCGTTTTGATCAGGCAGTGATCAGGCAGTGATCAGGCGTTTTGATCAGGCGGTGATCAGGCGTTTTGATCAGGCGGTGATCAGGCGTTTTGATCAGGCGGTGATCAGGCGTTTTGATCAGGCGGTGATCAGGCGGTGATGGCGTTTTGATCAGGCGCGGTGAATAGGCGGTGATGGCGTTTTGATCAGGCGCGGTGATCAGACGTTTTGATCAGGCGCGGTGATCAGACGTTTTGATCAGGCGCGGTGATCAGACGTTTTGATCAGGCGCGGTGATCAGACGTTTTGATCAGGCGCGGTGATCAGACGTTTTGATCAGGCGCGGTGATCAGACGTTTTGATCAGGCGCGGTGATCAGGCGTTTTGATCAGGCGCGGTGATCAGGCGTTTTGATCAGGCGTTTTGATCAGGCAGTGATCAGGCGTTTTGATCAGGCAGTGATCAGGCGTTTTGATCAGGCAGTGATCAGGCGTTTTGATCAGGCAGTGATCAGGCGTTTTGATCAGGCAGTGATCAGGCGTTTTGATCAGGCAGTGATGGCGTTTTGATCAGGCAGTGATCAGGCGTTTTGATCAGGCAGTGATCAGGCGTTTTGATCAGGCAGTGATCAGGCAGTGATCAGGCGTTTTGATCAGGCAGTGATCAGGCGTTTTGATCAGGCAGTGATCAGGCGTTTTGATCAGGCAGTGATCAGGCGTTTTGATCAGGCAGTGATCAGGCGGTGATGGCGTTTTGATCAGGCAGTGATCAGGCGTTTTGATCAGGCAGTGATCAGGCGTTTTGATCAGGCAGTGATCAGGCGTTTTGATCAGGCAGTGATCAGGCGTTTTGATCAGGCAGTGATCAGGCGTTTTGATCAGGCAGTGATCAGGCGGTGATGGCGTTTTGATCAGGCAGTGATCAGGCGGTGATGGCGTTTTGATCAGGCAGTGATCAGGCGGTGATGGCGTTTTGATCAGGCAGTGATCAGGCGTTTTGATCAGGCAGTGATCAGGCAGTGATCAGGCGTTTTGATCAGGCAGTGATCAGGCGTTTTGATCAGGCAGTGATCAGGCGTTTTGATCAGGCAGTGATCAGGCGTTTTGATCAGGCAGTGATCAGGCGTTTTGATCAGGCAGTGATCAGGCGGTGATGGCGTTTTGATCAGGCAGTGATCAGGCGTTTTGATCAGGCAGTGATCAGGCGTTTTGATCAGGCAGTGATCAGGCGTTTTGATCAGGCAGTGATCAGGCGGTGATGGCGTTTTGATCAGGCAGTGATCAGGCGTTTTGATCAGGCAGTGATCAGGCGGTGATGGCGTTTTGATCAGGCAGTGATCAGGCGGTGATCAGGCGTTTTGATCAGGCAGTGATCAGGCGTTTTGATCAGGCAGTGATGGCGTTTTGATCAGGCAGTGATCAGGCGTTTTGATCAGGCAGTGATCAGGCGTTTTGATCAGGCGGTGATCAGGCGTTTTGATCAGGCAGTGATCAGGCGGTGATGGCGTTTTGATCAGGCAGTGATCAGGCGGTGAATAGGCGTTTTGATCAGGCGCGGTGAATAGGCGTTTTGATCAGGCGCGGTGAATAGGCGTTTTGATCAGGCGCGGTGATCAGACGTTTTGATCAGGCGCGGTGATCAGACGTTTTGATCAGGCGCGGTGATCAGACGTTTTGATCAGGCGCGGTGATCAGACGTTTTGATCAGGCGCGGTGATCAGACGTTTTGATCAGGCGCGGTGACCAGGCGCGGTGATCAGCCGCGGTGATCCGGCGCGGTGATCCGGCATTTTGATCAGCCGCGGTGATCAGGCACGGTGATCAGATGTTTTGATCAGGCGCGGTGATCTGACGTTTTGATCAGGCGCGGTGATGGCGTTTTGATCAGGCGGTGATCAGGCGGTGATCAGGTGTTTTAATCAGGCATTTTGATCAGGCGGTGATCAGGTGTTTTGATCAGGCGGTGATCAGGCGGTGATCAGGCGTTTTGATAAGGCGCGGTGATCAGGCAGTGATCAGGCGGCGATCAGGCGTTTTGATCAGGCGGCGATCAGGCGTTTTGATCAGGCGGCGATCAGGCGTTTTGATCAGGCGGCGATCAGGCGTTTTGATCAGGCGGCGATCAGGCGTTTTGATCAGGCGGCGATCAGGCGTTTTGATAAGGCGCGGTGATCAGGCGCTTTGATCAGGCGTTTTGATCAGCCGCGGTGATCAGGCATGGTGATCTGACGTTTTGATCAGGCGCGGTGATCAGGCGTTTTGATCAGATGGTGATGGCGTTTTGATCAGGCGGTGATCAGGCGGTGATCAGGTGTTTTGATAAGGCGTTTTGATCAGGCGGTGATCAGGTGTTTTGATCAGGCGGTGATCAGGTGTTTTGATCAGGCGGTGATCAGGCGTTTTGATAAGGCGCGGTGATCAGTCAGTGATCAGGCGGCAATCAGGCGTTTTGATCAGGCGGCGATCAGGCGTTTTGATCAGGCGGCGATCAGGCGTTTTGATCAGGCGGTGATCAGACGTTTTGATCAGGCGCGGTGATCAGACGTTTTGATCAGGCGCGGTGATCAGACGTTTTGATCAGACGTTTTGATCAGGCGCGGTGACCAGGCACGGTGACCAGACGTTTTGATCAGGCGCGGTGACCAGACGTTTTGATCAGGCGCGGTGAACAGGCGCGGTGATCAGGCCGTGATCAGGCCGTGATCAGGCCGTGATCAGGCCGTGATCAGGCCGTGATCAGGCCGTGATCAGGCCGTGATCAGGCCGTGATGGCGTTTTGATTTGGTGATTATGTTTTGATAAGGTGATACAATGATGTTTCAAGTTCAGACCTGTGATGTCTCCGCAGGCCTCCATGCAGATGATCTTCATCTCAAAGTTGTTCTTGTTTCCGCCACAGCCTCCATAAGTGAACTGATGGCAGGTTGTCTTCAGAGGGTCGTAATACCAGTGCAGCATGCTCGCTCTGCAGGGTCCCGTCACCGGAGGGTCCACACAGCGTGCTAAACACAGGCAGACAGACAGACTTGATTAAATGCTCTAATAAGAAACCATTTTTTAGGTGCAACAGTGTGAGGATGTCCTGCAGAGTTTTAGGACAGAAATCAGATAAACTGTTTTATTTTCATTCTATAGTTAGTTGACAGTTAGTAACTCACACTGCAGCGGCCAATGAATGAATCTCACCTGATTACTGACATGCACTGAGCTTTACTTTTTTATTCTTTTACTTTTTTTAATTCTTTTACCATGAATTAATATTTATTTTTGTCTCCTTATTTAGACAGATTAGACAAAACATTTTATAATACATAATTTAAATAGTAGCAATAATACAAAATGACATTAAAGCAGAACTACTTAACTGTAATGAGCTAATCTTGAATATTACATATATAAACAATTTTAAAAAAAGACAGAACAATTTTACTATTTAAAATAGCATCATATAAATACAAACATTTCCTTTCTTACTGTTTTAAAACTCACCTTTCTCTTCATTCACACGAATCTCCAGTAAATGAGAAAGAGTTTTGTTTACTGACAAAACAAACACAAAAATACAAAAACTCCTTTTAAATGTGCTTTGATTCAAATTTACTTCATATTTAAATTAAAATGCTTAATAAATCTGATGAGGGTGGTGGTCAGTCTCACAGTGCTGGCAGTTCTCCTCGTCCGAGCCATCAGTGCACTGGGCCTGTCCATCACACTCTAACTCCGCCTCCAAACAGCAGCTGTTGGAGCAGCTGAACTGTCTGTCTGTACACTGAACCCCGCACACTGCAAGAGTGCAGCATAAACATAACAGTCAAGCACACATTATCTGCACACTCCAGGAGTGCGACACACAACACTTTATATTATTAAACAAACAGATAACAACAGAGGGGCAGTTGCTCATTAACTCAGCAACAGTTTAGCCAGGTTCAGGCTCAACGTGCTGTGCATGCATGTTTTCACAGATTGACATGTGCTGCATCAGGACAGGTTGGATTCTTTTTCTATTTTTCTTAACGAATGAAGAACATCGTGTTTTCTGAGATTAGATGCAGATCTGCTACAGTTTCATTCTGAAAAAGCCTAATCAGGACTGCAACAATTAATGCTGAGCTGCGCTACAATCATTTTGCCTTAAACCTCAGTAAAACCATGACTTCCACCCGTTTAAGATAAACTTCTTTTTGAATTGAGATACAGCACCATCTAGAGGCAGATGTGTGATATTTAATTAGGTTTAATGTAACTGTAGCAGTGGAGTGAGACCATGTGACTAATACAGGTTAAACTGGAAATGACAGCCAAGCTAATTTATTGGCTCCAACATGTCTGCACTGAAAGTGTAGCTAAAATAACAGATTTTTATATCTTATATATTTCATTATATATCAGGCTTATTAATCAAGGGCAGAAAACTAGCTGTAACATTTCAGAAAAAAAATTAAATTAAGTTAACATTAACTGACCGTCTAAATGCATTTTGACAGGATAGAATAAATTACCTTCAGTGAGCAACTTCAGTTTCCTCCCTACAGCATTCACTGCAGACAGACCAGCTAAAAGTTATTCACAAATCTACTGTTCAGTGATCAATAAATCAGCGGGTTGGTTTTATTATGTAATATTTTTTACTCGTCCTGTAATAAAACCATGTATATTATAATATTGTTTTACCTGTTGTGCCGTTACAGGCTTCGGAACACTCCTGGTAAGAGAGGTAGTTGTTGTTGTTTGCCAAACAGCCTCCAAATTGGAATTCCTCACACCTGTTAGATGCAGCATTGTAATGCCAGCGAGGAAACGACCCCCGACAGGGACCCACCCTCTTTGGGGTCAAACAGTGACCTGGAATAAATCAATTAATACTGACGTGCAGTACCTTACAGTGCAGAGCATTCAGATTAATACCCGATACAGTAATGATGGTGACAAGCAGAATTCCATTCTAACGTAAAAAACATACTCAAAACATCCACCTGAACCACAGCTGACTGAACACTACCATTAATGTTTGACCAGACTGACCACAACAGCTCTCATTTAGTTATTCAAACACTGTCTGAGCCAAAAAAAAAAGCAATGTTTAACCTACAGGATACAGGAGCTGGATTAGTTTCACCTGCTGAAGTTCTGTAATCTCAGGCAACAGAAACAAGATTATTGTTTCATCCAGTCAGAATCTGCAGTGTGTATAATTTTACATTGTGATGGAAATAATTGTGGAGAGATATGAATATAGAATGAATCTGCAAAGTGTGTAGTTTACAGTCCGTCAGTAATAATTGTGGATCATTTTTAATCCAGTATGAATCTGCAGCGTGTGTAGTTTTTACAGTCTGATGATAATTGTGGAGCAATTATGAAAAATATAATTGTCAGCTCTATAAACTTTATTTATAAATGATTCCATGAACATTCAGTGCAACAGCTTTTTGAGGGTTTTTGTTCTGTTGAAATCAGTTTCAAGTACTGAGTAACACAGACACACCCTGTGCGTGAGCAGCTCAGCCCTTCAGGCCTTTCACAGTAAACTCAGCTCAGAAAGAGCCGGTTCACCCGGCGCAGTGAAATAATCAGGCTACACACACACACACACACACACACACACACACGTCACCCTCGTCTCACACACACACACACACACACACACACGTCACCCTCATCTCACACACACACACGTCACCCTCGTCTCACACACACACACACACACACACACACACGTCACCCTCGTCTCACACACACGTCACCCTCGTCACACACACACACACACACGTCACCCTCGTCACACACACGTCACCCTCGTCACACACACACACACACACACACACGTCACCCTCGTCACACACACACACACACACACACACCACCCTCGTCACACACACACACACACACACACCACCCTCGTCACACACACGTCACCCTCGTCTCACACACACACACACACACACACACACACACACGTCACCCTCGTCACATACACGTCACCCTCGTCACACACACACCACCCTCGTCTCACACACACACACACACACACACACACACACACACACACACACACACACACACACACACGTCACCCTCGTCTCACACACACACACACACACACACACACACACACACACACGTCACCCTCGTCTCACACACACACACACACACACACACACACACACACACACACACACACACACGTCACCCTCGTCTCACACACACACACACACACACACACACACACGTCACCCTCGTCTCACACACACACACACACACACACACACACACACACACACACACACACACACGTCACCCTCGTCTCACACACACGTCACCCTCGTCACACACACACACACACACACGTCACCCTCGTCTCACACACACACACACACGTCACCCTCGTCTCACACACACACACACACACACGTCACCCTCGTCTCACACACACACACACACACACACACACACACACACACACACACACACCCCACCCTCGTCTCACACCTCACACACACACACACACCACCCTCGTCTCACACCTCACACACACACGTCACCCTCGTCTCACACACACACACACACACACACACACACACACACGTCACCCTCGTCTCACACACACACACACACACACGTCACCCTCGTCTCACACACACACACACACACGTCACCCTCGTCTCACACACACACACACACACACACACACACACACACACACACACACACACCCCACCCTCGTCTCACACACACACACACACACACCCCACCCTCGTCTCACACACACACCCCACCCTCGTCTCACACACACACACCACCCTCGTCTCACACACACACACACCACCCTCGTCTCACACACACACACACCACCCTCGTCTCACACCTCACACACCACCTTCGTCTCACACCTCACACACACACACCACCTTCGTCTCACACCTCACACACACACACACACACCACCCTCGTCTCACACCTCACACACACACGTCACCCTCGTCTCACACACACACACACACACACACACGTCACCCTCGTCTCACACACACACACACACACGTCACCCTCGTCTCACACACACACACACACACACACACACACACACACACACACACACACACACACACACAGAACAACACTAACCCGCACTGACAGACAGACAGACAGACAGACAGACAGAACAGCACTAACTCACACTGACTGACACACACAAACACACACAGAACAACACTAACTCACACTGACTGACACACACAAACACACACAGAACAACACTAACTCACACTGACCGGCACACACAAACACACACACAGAACAACACTAACCCACACTGACAGACAGACAAACACACACACACACACACCACTAACCCACACTGACACACACACACACACACACACAGAACAACACTAACCCACACTGACAGACAGACAAACACACACACACACACACACACACACACACACACACACACACACACACACACACACACACACACACACACCACTAACCCACACTGACAGACACACACACACCCACACACCCACAGAACAACACTAACCCGCACTGACAGACAGACAGACAGACAGACACACACACACACACACACAGAACAGCACTAACTCACACTGACAGAACAGCACTAACTCACACTGACCGACACACACAAACACACACACACACACACAGAACAACACTAACCCACACTGACAGACAGACAAACACACACACACACACACACACACACACACACACACACACACACACCACTAACCCACACTGACAGACACACACAGAACAACACTAACCCACACTGACAGACAGACAAACACACACACACACACACACACCACTAACCCACACTGACAGACACACACACACAGAACAACACTAACCCACACTGACAGACAGACAAACACACACAGAACAACACTAACTTGCCAAACTCACTCTGACATGCACACACACACTTAGAGAACAAAAACTCCAACCAGGATGATCAGCCAAAAGTCTCATCGGCTCTGGGGCGCTGATTCTTCTAGACTCTCTGCAGCTTTCGACACAGTCAACCACATGATCCTTCTGTCGGTCCTCACCAACTTTGGAATCACCAGTTCTACATAGACGTGATTTAAGTCCTATCTAGAGGGGCACTCTTATCAGGTAACATGTAGAGGGTCCACATCTGCTCCACTGGTGTCTCACAAGCCTCGGTGCTGGGTCCTCTTCGGTTTTCACTCTACACTTGTTCTCTTGATGATGTAATATACTCTCATGGCTTCTCTCAACACTGCTATACTGATGAAATCAAACTAATGCTTTCCTGATACTCAGGTTTCCAGTCGCATCTCGGCATCTCTGGCTAAGATCTCTTAGCGAATGGCAGCTCACCACCTGAAGCTCAATCCTAGCAAGACTGAGCTGCTATTCAACCCTGGAACTACAGGTCCTCATCATGATCTCACCATTTAATTTGAGAAGAAGTCTGTTTGTCATTCTGCATAACCAGTAATTGTTCTCAGCTCATATTGCAAAAGTGAGCCAGTCATGCAGGTTTCTCCTGTACAACGTCAGCAGGCCACCCAGATGTCTCTTGTAATTTCAACGCTTGAGTACTGCAACTTGATCTTAGCTGGTCTTCCTACGCAGTCATCAGACCTTTAAACGGATCCAGAATGCAGTAGCATGAATGTAGCTGCATCAGTCACACTGAGACACACACACATAGACACACTGAGAAACATACATCAAGCACACACTCACACAGACTGAAACAGTCACACTGTGACACACACAAACATTCAGACATGCTGAAACACATACAGACACGCTGAGACACACACAGACACGCTGAGACACACAGCCAGAAGCTGTAGCAAGTTAAACCTGTTTTGCTGTGTCAGAGGGAGGATAAACACTGTAAGCTCAGCCATGCTCACCCTGATCGGTGTTCAGTTAACACTCATGACGTTATAACCACCAACTCACTAAACAGAACCATTAATTAATTAATTCACACAATGTTTAACACTCCAGTCCAAATAAATCTCATAGAGGTGTTCAGCTGTTCAAGCTGGGATTAGTAAACATCAGACACAGCGCAGAAGAAGAATCACAGACAGACCAATTCATCTGATGTTTAAACTCTCAGCCTCACTTACACTAAGCTGGGCCTCAGTGAGACCGGAATGAAGACTTACGCTCGGCCTGCTCCGCTGTCAGAACCAGGACAGTGATCAATGTTGAGTCTGACTGACCGGCTGAATCAGTGACTGTAAGCTGGTACTCATAAACTCCAGGCTGCAGGTTGGACAATATCATCTGGTCAGGGAGATCTGTTGTCTGTAAACAAATAACGTACAAAAGTAAAAACAGAACAAACTCCACATTTTGAGAAGACAATAAAAGAACGGATCACCAACTTAAATATTACTTATTTTCAATGAACTGTTCATGTTACTGCAATCAACAAGCCTGTTGTCACAACAGTGAAGAATTGGACCAGTGTAGGCACTGAAAAGCTACACGGCTAGTTTGGCTCTTCAAACTGTACTGTTTTTGAAAAGGCAACAGAAGGACTTGATGAATCCTCAGACAACGTGATGTCATACATGAGCTTCTGCTGTATTTCAGCAAGAGCGGGGGTGAAATACAGCAACAACAAACCATGTTTTTCAGCTAAACTTAGACAGATTAGAAGGAAAAGGGTCCATTATTGAGCAGTGGGGACATAATTCCACAAAGAGGCCAAATAGAAGCTGGAGAAAGAGATCAAAGCCACAAAGAAGAGATATTCAGAATAACCGAAAAGGCACATCACTGCTAATACCTTCAGCCTGGAGGAGCCATGAAAAGATCTCAAAGCTACAAGGTGAGATAGACTCCCCTACTACTGAACAACTACCAACTCACCAAGGACCTGAATGAGTTCCACTGCAGATTTGAACACACAAAAGCCAATCTTTCTCTCTTTCAGTCCCCTGCCCTCCTCCTCCTACTGGTGGATTATGAAATTCCCTACCCTCCTAACAGCAGTGGCTCTGTGATTTCCACTGTGGAGGTTGAACTTGGATGGGGGTGAGTGCAGCGCTCAGACAGTCTGTGACAGCGTATAACAAAAACACAACTGGATGAGCGAGAAATCCGACCGGCACCCTCTGCAATAAAAGCCAGGTTAGATCAGGAGTCACAACCCAATTGTTAAAAAGAGCCACTTTGTCCTTTCAACGAAAATCAAACAACCTTGGTAGCCACAACATTTAATGTCCAGTATGTCTCAGTATACGTTAATTCTTAGTAAAAGTTTAAAAAAAAAAAACAAAAACAAAAAAAAACACAGACTCATTTTGCTCTACTTTAAGCTTTAGCTATAGCAGCTTTCCTCACATTTCTGCCAGGACACTTTTCCTCAATAGTTGAATAGTTTCTTGTAAAATGTCTCAACATTCAACTATTTTACGAGGCTGAGGTCAGCTTCTCATTCATTGGTTTCTTGTTTGAATTGTTCAGTTCCACCTTAAATTCTGACTGCAGCGCTGAATGTAAATGTGGCACCATTTAAGGTGGAATGGGGACAAAAACAGAAATCCAGTGTAGAAAAAAAGATGCATCAAAATGCATAGATAACTGTTCCATTATCGCTTTGCAGCCCTGTGAATCGTAATCGAATTGAAAGGTGCCTAGAAATTCCCATCACTAAAAATAGCAGGGTGATAAAGGACTGAGGCAAAATGACAGCTGACTCCTCTCATCCTGGTCATCACCTCTTCCAGACAGTCCCCTCGGGTGTATTACAGTAACTCCTCTGAAACAAGACAATTCTTTACGATACAGTAACTTATCAAACCTCCTCGCTTTATCACAGTAACTCCTCCAAACAGAACGATTATTTATCCTACAGTAACTCAAACCTCCTCGCTTTATTACAGTAACTCCTCCAAACAGAACGATTATTTATCCTACAGTAACTCAAACCTCCTCGCTTTATTACAGTAACTCCTCCAGAACAGAACGATTATTTATCCTACAGTAACTCAAACCTCCTCGCTTTATTACAGTAACTCCTCCAGAACAGAACGATTATTTATCCTACAGTAACTCATCAAACCTCAGATCTTTCACATCTTATTTAACCAAACAATAGAACACAAGATGTGGTGAGTTATGGTGAACAGGATCATCACCATAGCTGTGATTCACCATAAATTCACCACCTCAAATTTTAGTTTTTTTTTGTTCTACTTCAAAGAAAGTAGTTCCAGTAGCTTTGAGTAAGGCGATTATTGATCAACTGGCAAGAGGACCACACCTGAAGGTCCTTCTCCTTACAATAAACTCCAATAAATATCTCTCTCTACCTTCCATCTTCTGTAAATGTACATTACAGACTGTAGTCCATCTATCAGCTACTTCTACCTCATTCATTAACGGAAAGACACCACCATAGGACCACCACTGACCACAGCAGTGTACACAGATTGTTTTGGCTCAAATAGAAAAAAAAAGGTTCTCCAATAGATGGTTGTTTATACGTCATTTTTTATTAACACACTGTGTACTGCTGTCCATTATTCTGCAAACACCATGCAGAGCCTCTTCTGAAATGAAGGATGTTAATAGAATGTTTGGGCTGCAGTAACAGCCTCTACTTTTCAGGGAAGGCTTCACACTAGATGTTGAACATTGCTGTGTGGATTTGATTGAGCAGGTACTGATGTTAGATGGTCAGTTCTGGACCACTCCAAACTAATCCCAAAGGCATTGGATGGAGCTCCATCACTCCAGAGGACACTGCGCCACAGCTTTATACCCCTCTAGACCACACTTGTCATTGGGCATGGAGACCATAGGTTCAGTCATGGGCTGGAGGTTATGGAGCAAGTCCGGTGACCGCAAGGTCACAGGTTTGAACCCTGGGCCAACACTATGTGATTGAAGTGTCCTTGAGCAAGACACCTAACCCCCAACTGCTCCCCGGGCGCCATGGATAGGGCTGCCCACCGCTCCAGGCAAGTGTGTGCTCACTGCCCCCTAGTGTGTGTGTTCACTAGTGTGTATGTGGTGTTTCACTTCACGGATGGGTCAAATGCGGAGGTGGAATTTCTCTGTTTGTGGGATCAAAAAAGTATCACTTAATCACT